>NW_028234429.1:31916811-31924311 GCF_977035675.1 Penaeus japonicus | reverse complement strand
GAGTTTCCCCTCTTTGCTTTAATTCTATTGGGAGACGCTGGTTTTCTTTCCTTTTTTAGTATTCGCTTTCTCATTTTGTTTTGTCTTTTTTTCCATCTTTTCTTGTTTTATGTTGTATGTCATTAGCTTGCTTCTAATTTTCATTTCTTTTTTGAACTTGAAGCTGGAATTTTCTTTTGTAACCAAATTTCTGCTTCTACTGTTTCTTTTCTTTCTTCTACTATTTTATTCTGTTTTCTTATTTTTCGTCTCTTTCTTCTCCTTCTCGTTCTCCTTCTAATTATGAATCTTCTTCCTCTTTTCTTTATTCACCTCCTTATTCTCGTCATCCTTCTTTATCTATTTATTCTTCTTCTTCTTCCCTTCCTCGTTCTTGTTATTCTTTTCTATCTATTTCTTCTTCTCTTCTCCTTCTTCTTCTCCTTGGTCTTGTTCTTATTCTTCTTTTTCTCTTCATCTTCTTCTTCTTTTCTTCTTTCCTCCTCTTCTTTTCGTCACATTCACCATGTACGTATTCTAGACATTACCAAAAAAAAAAAAAAAAAAAAAAAAATCAAATTCAAAGAACGATCCAATTTCATTTATAGGAGTTGACTGTCAAGTTTATAATCCGTTTCTCTCTCCATCGCTCTCTCTCTCTCTCTCTTTCTCTCTCTCTCTCTCTCTCTCTCTCTCTCTCTCTCTCTCTCTCTCTCTCTCTCTCTTCTTCCCTCTCTCTCTCTCTCTCTCTCCTTCCCTTTCTCTCTCTCTCTCTCTCTCTCTCTCCTTCTCTCTCTCTCTCTCTCTCTCTCTCTCCCCTCTCTCTCTCCCTCTCTCCCTCTCTCCCCCTCTCCCCCTCTCCCTCTCCCCTCTCCCTCTCTCTCTCTCCCTCTCCCTCTCCCTCTCCCTCTCCCTCTCCCTCTCCCTCTCCCTCTCCCTCTCCTTTTCCCTCCTTCTTCCTCTTCTTCTTCTCCTTCTTCTTCCTCCTCCTCTAACCTTCCACTGTGTCTTATCCCGTGAATGAGGGTGAATAGGCACAGAGGAACAACAGACGTACACACATTATTCAATATACGTATTGTGCGGACATCGGTTGAATAACATGAATAGGAGATTTAAATAGATTGACAATTCAAATGTTTTTTTTCCTTTCTTTCTATTCGCGAATGTGGAAGAGTTGCCGGATACCATTTTCTATCCGGAAGGGCATGAATCTCGTCGAATCTCGCTGAATCTCGCATTACAATTCACTTGGTTAGTGCAGTAATTGTGTCCCTTTTTTCCTCCTCTCTGCCTCTTCTTTTCTCGCGGATTTAGAAAGAGATAATCTCAAAAGAGATATTGCATCGTTGTTATTCAGAATTTGCATAATCATGAAGGATAGCATGAGGCGTAGGTTTTTCCTAGGAAGTTAATGAATAAAAAGTACCGGACCCTGAGATGCATGGATCAATCCTTAATATGACACATGCATGATTTCTATACACACACACACACACACACACACACACACACACACACACACACACACACACACACACACACACACAAATACAGAGAGAGAGCGAGAGAGAGAGAGAGAGAGAGAGAGAGAGAGAGAGAGAGAGAGAGAGAGAGAGAGAGAGAGAGAGAGAGAGAAAGAAAGAAAGAAAGAAAGAGAGAGAGAGAGAAAGGGAGAGGTAGGCAGCCAGAGATATAAAAATAGAGAGACACAGAGCCAAAGATTAAAACAGAGATACATAAAGACAGAGACAGAGACAAAAAAAAAATAGAGACAGAGACAGAGACTGAGAAAGAGAGAGAATAAGGTAACAAGAACAAGGAGAGAGTAGACAAGACACCCAGAAAGGACCCAAAGAAACGCAGCCCGACGTAACATGAAGAATTCAACAACTGACCGTATACATGCAAGACTCCTCTATCACCGGCTGGGGCTCAAGGCAAGGGAATTTCTTCTGTACATACTGCATCACCCTCTCCCTCATCTCCCTGCCGTCACACTTGTCACGCTGGTCAGGGTGAACTTCAGGGCCTCCGTGAAAGCAGACCTGATATGTTAGAAATGTTAGATGACTTGTTGTTGTTGTGTGTATTCTTGGGTGTTGATATCGTGTGGGATTTTTTTTTTGTTTTTGTTTTGTTTTTGTTTGGATTTTACAGTTTTTTTGTTTTTTTTTTGTCTTCGTGATAGTGTGTGTTATGTGTATTTTATGGTGATTATCATGTGCATTATCGTTATCACAATCAACATTACTATCAACTCTATCTTCACCACAACTTCTAAAACCCTAATCTTTCGGCTCTCTTCCTTGTCTTTTCACCCCCCCCTATCCCTCCCACCTTGCTTCCCTCCCCCCTTGCCAACTATTCATCACTCCCTCCCTCCCTTCTCCCCCCTTTGTCACCTATCCTTCCCTCCCCTCTCCCACCCACCCTCTCCTCCCTCCTTCCCTCTGATCCCACTAACCCATCCTCCCCACCTATCCCTCCCTCCCTACTTCCCTCCTCTAGCCAACTATTCCTCCCCTTTCCTACCTATCCCTTCCTCCCCCCTACTCCCTTCTACCCAACCTTCCCTCCCTCCCTCCCCCCCTCCCTCCCTCCTTCCCTTCCTCCCTCCTTCCCTCCCCTACCGTTCCCTCCCTCCCTCCCTCCCTCCCCCCCATCCCTCACTATCTCCCGCCCTCCCTTCCTCCGTCCCTCCCTTCCCCTCGCCACCTATTCCACCCATCCCTCCCTCCCTTCTCTAACTCACCCCTCACGCTTATCCCTCCCCCCCTCTTACCTTCCCACCTACCCCTCCCTCCCTCCTTCCAACTAACCCGCCCACCCATCTACCCCTCCCCCCTCCTCCCTCCCCTATCCCACCCCTCCCTCCTTCCTTCCAACCCACCCACCCCTCCCCCCTCCCCTCTCCCGCCCATCCCTCCTACCCCTCCCCCCTCCTCCCTTCCCCTTCCCTCCCTCCTTCCAACCCACCCACCCACCCACCAATCCTTCCCCACCTCCCCTCTCCCAACCGTCCCTCCCACCCCTATCCCATACCCTCCCTCTACCCCCCCCCCATACATCTCCCTTACCTTCACCAAACCCGGGTACTCGATATCCGGAAGTCCGTAGAAATGACCTCTATCATCCGACACGTCCACGAAGGAGGTGGTGGTCGTCCTTCGGGAATCCTTCACTCGCCAATACAGCACGGAGATCCTTTCCACTCTGGGATAGAGGGGGCTTGTTAAGTGTCGTCATATATGTTGTATATGTTGATTTAGAAGATGTTGTTGTTATCATTGTTATCATTGTTATCAGCATTATCATTATTGTCATTAGCATTAGCATTATCTATTTTATCATTATTATTATCATTACTATCAATATCATAATTCTCATTAATATTATTTCCAACGTATTTTCCTTTCGTTGTATTATGTATCCTTTATTACTCTTATTAACATTATCATTGCTAGCATAATTACTATAATTACTGTCACTATCTCCCTTCTCCCACCTATCCTCTCTCCCCTCTCCCATCCCTCCCTCCCTCCCTCCCTCCCTCCCTCCCATCCCTCTCTCCCATCCCTCCCTCCCTCCCTCCCTCTCTCCCCTCTCCCATCCCTCCCTCTCTCCCCTCTCCCATCCCTCCCTCCCTCCCTCCCTCCCTCCCTCCCTCCCTCCCTCCCTCCCTCCCTCTCTCCCATCCCTCCCTGTCTCCCTCCCTCCCTCCCTCCCTCCCTCCCTTCCCTCCCTCTCCTCCCTCCCTCCCTCCCCCTCCCTCCCTCCCTCCCCCTCCCCCCTCTCCCTCCCTCTCTCCCTCCTCCCTCTCCTCTCTCCACCCTCCCTCCCTCTCACTCCATCCCTCCCTCTCCTCCCTCCCTCCCTCTCTCCCATCCCTCCCTCCCTCCCTCTCTCCCATCCCTCCCTCCCTCCATCCCTCTCTCCCCTCTCCCATCCCCTCTTTTCTCCATCCCCTCCTCCTTCCTTATACCCCCACCCCCACCCCCACCCCCACCCCCACCCCCACCCCCACCCCACCCCCTCTCACCTGACGGGCAAGTGAACCCCAATTTTCCCAAGGAGAGGAGCAGCCCACGGCCCAGGGCACAGGACAAGCGAGGCCGCCCGTACTTTTCCTCGTTGACCTCTGACCTCGACTGACCCCTCTGGTTCAACTTTAATCTCGGCGACAGGCCAGCCGTCCAGCAGGATCCCGCCAGCAGCTCGGAACAAGCGCTGAGGGGGAGGGGAGGGGAGGGGAGGTGAGTAATGATAGTGTAATGATAGTGCTAACGAGTCTTGTTTTAATACTATTATTATCAATATCCTTCTTTAAAATTTTATTATTATTTAAATAGTGTTATAATTACTGTCATCAGCATCACAATTGTCATTTACGTTACTTGTATTTTCTATTATCATTATTTCATTATCATCATCACCATTTTTAATATCATTATTGTCATTACCAATATTTTCATTATTCTCAGTATTATCATTATCATTGTCTTTATTATCATCATTATCACCATTACCATCAAAATTACTATCATCATTACCATCATCATCATTATCATTGCTATGATCATTATGATTTTAATGATGATTATTAGTTGTATGATAATTATTGTTATCATTATCATTATTATAACAATATATTTTTTCTGATTACTTTTATCATTATTATTATCATCATTAGCATTGTTATCATTATCTTTGTTGTTGTTGTTATTGTTAGTAATAGTAATATAATTATTATTATCATTATCATCATTATGACTGTTAGTAGTAATACTGTTTGTGTGTGTGTGTGTGTGTGTGTGTGTGTGTGTGTGTGTGTGTGTGTGTGTGTGTGTGTGTGTGTGTGTGTGTGTGTGTCTATATCTATATCTACGTTTATGTATGTGTACGATTTTGTATATTTACCTAAATCTCTGCCATTATGTGTATCCTTATATCCTCATACATGTATACCTGCGTCACAGATAACACACCACCCAACCACATGTCCCCATCTATCTATGCATGCAATTGCTTGTACCCCCCACCCCCCACCCCACCCCCCACGCACCTGCAAGGCTCCAACGCACTTGTCAGCCATGAGTACGCCTCCACTGGGATCTAAGAAGGCCATGGCATCTCCTCCGCATTCCAGCCTGCAAGTGACGTAATGGTCACGTGATTTAATTTGGTGTGACGTCATAGACATGTCCAGGAGGTTTTATAAATGATGGTGATGATGATGGTGGTGGTGGTGGTGGTGGTGGTGGTGATGATGATGGTGGTGATGATGATTGTGGTGATGGTGACGATGATGATGGTGATGATGATGATGACGATGATGGTGATGATGATGGTGGTGGTGGTGGTGGTGATGATGATGGTGGTGGTGGTGATGGTGGTGGTGGTGATGGTGACGATGATGATGGTGATGATGATGACGATGATGGTGGTGGTGATGATGATGATGATGATGGTGATGATGATGATGACGATGATGGTGGTGATGATGATGATGGTGGTGGTGGTGGTGATGGTGATGATGATGATGTGATGATCATGATGATGATGATGATAATGGTGATAGTGATGATACAGCTAATTCTGATATCAATAACAATATCAATCAAGTGTACTAAAAAACAATAGTAAATAAATGCAAAGAAGACTAAAAAAAACAAAAAAAAACATGAGAAACGAGAAATAAAAAACAAACAAACAGAGCAGACCATCAGTCGTAATCCCTCAATCATCAAATTCAACACTCGCTTCCATCCATCATGCCATGCGCCCTAATAACGTGTCTGAAACTCACCCAAACATGTTGTTGACGTGTGCGGGAGCGAGCCACTGGGGCACATGGCCAGACTCTCGCACGGACTCGGCCATCTGCTCCATAAGGGGCTGTTTTTCTTTCGTCCCGAGGACCAGCAGGGGGGAGGGCCTAGGGAGAAAGAGAGAGGGTAGGGGGGGGGGGCGAGGTTGGATTTCGTTTATTATTTGTATATGAATAAATACATATATATATATATATATATATATATATATATATATATGTATATATATATATATATATATATATATATATATATATATATATATATATATGTACACACATACACACACACACACACACACACACACACACACACACACACACACACACACACACACACAACACACACACACATACATACACACACACATGCATATATATATATAAATATATATATATATATATATATATATATATATATAGTTATAGTATAGTTATAGAGTAATAGAGTTATAGAGTTATAGAGTTATAGAGTTATATATATATATATATATATATATATATATATATATATATTTATAGTTATAGTTATATATATATTTATACATATATAAAGTTATGTATACATATATGTATATATATATATATATATATATATATATATATATATATATGAATTATATATATTTTGATAAAGAGAGAGAGAGAGAGAGAGAGAGAGAGAGAGAGAGAGTTTTATAGTTTTATATAGTTATATATATAAAGTTATACATATAGTTATATACCATCTCACAACACATAAACAAACATAAACTCAAAACGCCACATATTTGATATACAGCTCCCCGCCGCCCCCCTTCCCACCACCACCACCAATAGAGAAGAAGAAATCAGAGCCTCTTTCTTTTCATTCCCCTTTAAAACACACACAAAAATAGCCCTTTCTTTACCATTCACTTCAGTACAAATTCCCTTTCTTCCAAACATACACATTCAAACAAAGCCCTTTAACTCCAAATACACACACAATCAAAAACAATCCCTTCCTTTTCTCTTCCTTACTTACCCCCACCCCACCCCCACCCCCGATACACGCAATATCACATATAGAAAAAAAAGGTATAAATGAACCTGATTTTTTTCACAACGCAAGTGATGTAATTGACGCATTTCAGATTACTCAGTCATCAGAGCTACATGACAGAACTACATGTAGCTCTGATGACTGAGCAATCCGAAACGCGTCAATTGCATCTCATGCTTTGTGAAAATCTTTCAGGTTCATTAATGCCTTTTTTCAACATTTGTCATAATGAACTCAGCTCACAAACACTTTTTTTCCCTCCCCTTCAAACACACACAAGCATAGTCCCTTCCCTTCCCTTCCTCTTCTCTCAACACAGACACAGACTCTTTCATTCCCCTTCTCTCCAAACACACACACAAACAAGCCCCTTCCGCCCCCTCGCCATCAAACACACACTCAAACACGACCGCTTCTTTATCCCTCACCCCTAACAAACACGACACACTTTCCCTCCCTACACTCCACGCACAAACACAGCCTCACGCAAACACATACCTAAGCAATACGTCTCCTGCTTGAGCCTCTATAGCCTCCCATTGCTTGTATGAATCCCCAAGCACAAACACAGCCTCACGCAAACACATACCTAAGCAATACGTCTCCTGCTTGAGCCTGTATAGCCTGCCATTGCTTGTACGAGTCCCCAAGCACAAACACAGCCTCA
>NW_028234429.1:31915466-31916711 GCF_977035675.1 Penaeus japonicus | reverse complement strand
GGGGGGGGGAGGGGAAAGGGGGGTAGTAGGGCGGGGGAGGGATGGAGGGGGGTAGTAGGGAGGGGGGGGGGGGGGTGGGGGGGGGTAGTGGGGAGGGGGAGGGGGGGATGGGGGGAAAGGGGGAGGGGAGTAGGCGGGAGGGAAAGGGTGAGGGGAGGGGAGGGGGAGGAGAGATGTAATCTTTGTTTATTATTATTTTTTTTTTTTTTTTTGTGTTTGTATTAATTTTGTACTTGTGCTTTGCTGCTGCGTTTCTGTTGCTGCTGCCGGTTCTTTCGGGTATATGTGTTATTATCCTTTTGTTGAAGTTACTATTATTCATTATATGATTGTTACTTAAAAAAAAAAAATATTATCGTTATTTATCATTATCATCTCTATAATTATCGTCGTTTTTTATCTTATTATCATTCTCTTTAATATTATCGTCGTTTATTATCATTATCATCTCTTTAATATTAATCGTTATCATCAATTATCCTCTCTTTGATATTATTGTTATTATCATTATCATCTAGCCTCACTTCCCTCTTCTCTCTCTCTTCTCTCTCTTCTCTCTCTCCTTCTGCTCTCTCTCTTAAGTTTACTTCATATATATCAGGAGCACCCACAATGCTTTAACTAAACATCTAGTAATACGATACCATCGCAGACAGTTAATTGCTGACACAACGACAGCAGACCTACAACTGAACAGAAGGTACAAGGTCACGTCCGAAGGGGTCAAACATGTATAAAGGGGAGCCTGGGTAGGCAGTGAGGGAAAAGGGCGCGTCTTGCGTTCGTTTCAACGTGACCTCTGCCTGGGGTGAGGGGAGTGCGTGGCGAGAGGGGAAGGGTGAGAGGAGGGAGGAGGGAGAGCGAGAGGTGTGTTTGAGTGGAGGAGCAGAGGAATGAGTGAGGGTGGGGGAGGGGGGGGTACAAGTGGGGGGGGGGGGTCATAGGTCATGGCTATAGAAAGCTGTTGAACTGATGTCTTGTCATTGTGTTATGGATATATGGGTGGGTTGAGGGGGGAGGATAATTTTATTTAGATGCGTAGAGTATTCATGAAGAAATCTTACGTAATTAAGAATTGAATTGAGAGAAGTTTTCGTTATTTTATTTCTCTTATTTACTGAGGAGGTTGTTTTCTATCCGTATATCTCAATAAAGAATTCAGGTGCAATGATCGATATGAAAATGATGATGATTATTGTAATAGTTAGGCCAATGATAATGAATAGTAAAGATGATGGTAACAAT
>NW_028234429.1:31910466-31912966 GCF_977035675.1 Penaeus japonicus | reverse complement strand
AGTGAGAGAGAGACAGAGACAGAGACAGAGACAGAGACAGAGACAGAGGACAGAGACAGAGCAGATGACAGAGACCAGCGCTTAGACAGGAGACAGAGGACAGGTGACATGAGAATTGGAGCACAGGAGACGAGACAGAGAACAGAGAAGAGACACGAATGGTATGGGTGTGGAGCAGTAGACAGACCGAGCAGAGACCCTCTCCAGAGACAGAGACAGAGACAGAGACAGAGATGGAAGACAGAGAAAGAGAGAGAGAAAAAAGCGTAGAGAGATCGGGAGAGAGAGAGTGAGATGAGAGATGAGAGAGGAACTAACATGGTCTTTGCTTCAGAGAGAGAGAGAGAGGAGAGGGAGAGAGGAGGGAGGGCGAGGGGAGAGAGAAAGAGAGAGAGAGGAGCGAGGAGAGTGGGTAAAGACAGACAGCAGAGAGGACAGTGATGAAAGATAGGGGGGGAGGAGGGTGGAGGGGGGGGGGGGGGGGGGGGGTCAAGGGGGGAGGGGGAGGAAGCGAGATGAGAAGAGAAAAAAGATGCGAAAGGAGGGGGGGAGAGGAAAGAGTAGAGAGTGGGGGGAAGTGAGAGAAAAAGTGTGAGAAAAAATGAGAAGGAGGAGAGAGAGAAAAAAGAGATGGTGGAGAAAAGAGAGGAGAGAGATGAGAGAGACAGGGAACGAAGACACTGACAGTGAGAGAAGGAGAGAGGAGGAAGGAGAGATGAGATCGGCTGAGAAGAAGAGAGACGAGGATGGGAGAAGTGAGAGGAGAGGAGAGAGAGAGGGAGAGAGAAGAGAGAAGGAGAGAGAGAGAGAGAGGAGAGAGGAGAGAGGATAGAGAGCTTAGAGAGGAGGAGAGAGAGGAGAGTGAGAGAGAGAGCGAGGGAGAGAGAGAGAAGGGAGAGACAGAGACAGAGGCAGAGAGAAAGAGAACGAAAGAGAAAGAGAGAGAGAGGACAGAGACAGAGAGGAAAGAGACGAGAGAGAGAGAGGAGAAGGAGAAGAGAGAGCGAGAGAGATGAGAGTGAGAGAGAGAGAGAGAGAAGATTATTGCAAACAACATTCTTTGCGTTCGATATCAACCTTAAAGCGGATCCAGGATGGTACGAAGTCTTTGTACCATTCAGACCGAGTGTGATCTGAAGTCTATTCTACAAATGAGAGTGTTTTATTTACCTTCCTTTCTCCTTGTCTTTGACTTCTGAAGCACGAGAAGAGAAAATTATTCTCTTGGCTAGAGAAAAGCACCTAAATCAGAATCCTGGAACATTTGTATCCTATGAATAGATTATGTCAGTATATCTGAATATATTTATGTACATACCATATATTTACACACCTACCCACTCACACAAACACACACGCGCGCACACGAAAGACACATACACGAAAAATTCACTACACACAAACACCAAAAACAGAATATATATATATATATATATATATATATTATATATATATATTTATATATATATTATGGATATATATGTTTATATGTATAATATATATATAATATTAATTGATATATATTATATATATAATATATATATATAGATAGATAGATAGATAGATAGATAGATAGATAGAGAGAATGACTTTGCTACTCATGATGAGTGATTTATTCAGCAACTTTTCGTTCATTGAAAACAAAGAAAGTGCGTTAGTTAGCATTTCTATGTAAAATAAACGATTTTTGATGAAATTCTCCTATAGTGCAATTTAAAATACGTTAGAACCTAGCATGCTATACTCTATATTTGTAAAGGAGAAGGAGAAGAAGATGGGGATGGAGAAGAAGAGTATGATGACGAAGAAGAAGAGGACGAAGAATAATAATAAGAAAAAGAAGGAAATAATAATGATAATGATAAGAAGAAGCAGAGGCAAAAAAAAAAACAACAACAACAAAAAAAAACAACAACACCAAAAAGGTAAGGAAAAAAAAGTAAAAGACGAATAAAACGAAAATGAATAGATAGATAAAACACAAACACACAGTTACACATACATAAAGCACTTATTCTATGAATGACGAGTAGGCTGATATCAAAAGCACCTCGCTCCCTCAAGGTGATTTGTGCTGCATCTCCTTCAACCAAATCACCGAGCTTGCAAGATGACAAACACCCGCAACACTTGCAATACATCAGCCAAGCCACTTGATTCCTTGCAACATAGCATAGCTGAGCTGGTTTGTGTTTGTGGTTTGTTCTGCGATATATAATTTCTCTTTGATAATTGTTAGCAAGAACATCGACGTGAGGAAGGGACGTCAACTGGACTGTTTTTATTTTTTTTGTATTTTTTTTTCTATGTTTTTCACTTGCCTTTGTTCTGTACTGTATGTATCAAGTGGTGGTGACTGTTTCAGTTTTGTACTTTGCTGTAATCACACAGCGAGGGAGGAAAAAAAAAGAAAAAAAGGATGATAGAAAGGGATAAGCAGACGATAAGATAAATAAGGAATTATATTAAGAGAAGAGAGGAAGAGGGATTGGGGTAGAGA
>NW_028234429.1:31875466-31885466 GCF_977035675.1 Penaeus japonicus | reverse complement strand
AGATGAAGATGAAGATGAAGATGAAGATGAAGATGAAGATGAAGAAGAAGATGAAGATGAAGATGAAGATGAAGATGAAGATGAAGATGAAGATGAAGATGAAGATGAAGATGAAGATGAAGATGAAGATGAAGATGAAGATGAAGATGAAGATGAAGATGAAGATGAAGATAAAGATGAAAATGAAGATGATGATGATGATATTGATAATGACGATGGTGATGATAATGGTAATGATAGTAATAATGATAACAATAATAATATTGATAATGACAATGATATTGATAATAATATCAATACTGATGATGGTAATAACAACGATTATCATAGTAGTAAGAACAATAATGAGAATGATGATAGCGGTAATGGTAATAATGATAGTAATAATAGCAATAATGATAATGATAACAATAACAATAACAATGATATTGATGATAATTGTTATCATGGCGATAATGATAATGATAATAATGATAATAGCAATGATAATTATGATAAAGATGATAACAAAAATACTAAGAAGATGCCAATAAAAGATGATTATAGTGATACTGATATTGATAATGATAATAGCAATATTGATAATAATGATAATGATAATAAATTAATGATAATGATAATAATGATAATGATAATGATAAAACAACAAGAGGATAAGATAAGAACAACAACAATAGTAATGATAATAATGATGATATCGATGATAATAATAGCAATGACAATAATATCTTGATCATCATTATCAATATTATCATTAATGATAACAATGATAGCATTCATGACAATGACAGAACTGACGATAACGATAATCATGATAATAATGATAACAATACTAAACAAAACATAAGCAAAGAAACAAAAAGTATTTTTTTCTAACTTTCTACTAAATCAAATTTATAGATTTACTCAAGTGTGGTTCACCTAAAAATCGTTGATATCTTTAATCTAATTTGGAATACAGAAAAAAGTGGAATAAAATAATACCTCTAACATTCAATCTTAAATGAAAATGAGCCTAAAAAAGAAAATTAAAAGAAATGAAAGAAAAATGAAACTAGACTGGGAGAAAACAATGTCGCTGAATTTCAAGTTCTTTTTCACTATTTTTAAATAAATATCAGGTTCTATTCACTGTTTACAATTCTATTCATTATCTCTTTTTAATTTTTTTGTGTTCATTTTACCCTTCTTTTTTTTTTAATCAATATTGCTCCCTCTTTCTTGTTTTTATTTTTTCGATAGGAGAAGAAAGCCGTGACGTCACATGTAAACATCGCTTTAAAGCAAAATGTTGAACCAATGACCATAAGTTTGTTTATAATACATTTCTGTTCTTATTCCAGAATTGAAAGTTTTTTGTTCGTAATTCTGTGTGATTCTCGGTTAGAAAACTTGTCGAAACAATTTGAAATATGAAACAGGTTGCTGAATATACCACACTGGAAAGAAAACGTAGATATTTCCTGTATAAAATAGAGAGAAAGAAATAATGAAACACACACACACACACACACACACAAAAAAACAAACAAAAAAAAACACGCATATCTAGCAAATTAATATAGAAACATGAAAATAACAATAGATTAAAAACACAGTTGTGTAGGCAGAATTAAACTAGCTTTTATAACAATTTCAATTTAGACAGAAACAATTTCGTTTATTTTTCGCTAACCTTTACAATATCTGTTTTGATGCCTGTGGTTCGAATAGTACAGAATAGCATACGAAATCGCGGACAATCGCCATCCACGCAGTTGAATGATTAAATATACCTCTTGCTTCCCTTGCCTAGAAAGTCTTCAACAATATTACAAATGCATCACCCCCCCACCCACCCCCACCCCTCCCATCCTCTCCTATTCTGCCAATACCCTTCCTGTCCGTATCCGATCCGATCTCTTATTCCCTCCTTATATTTACGTAGCCCCCTTCTCTTGCCATCATCCGCTGCCGATTCCCCTTCCTCCCTCCAACTCCCTCCTCCTCCTTCTACTCCTGTTTCCTCTTCCTCCCTCTTCTCCTTCTTCTCCTCCCTCTTCCTCCCACTTGCTCCTTCCTCCTCCTCCCTCCCTCTGTGAGATCACGTGTAAACCACATGGAGACATAAGACATCCACCTGGTCAAGATGCTATAAAGACGAGGAAAACTAGGCATCTATTTTTAGCGGGGGGCCGGTCAGATAAAAAGGCCGCGTCAGGTCACCCACTCACTCAGACACACACACCTGGACACGGGACTCCGTCAGGGACACGCCCCCTCGGCTGGGGCGGTCAGCTCCCCCGCCTCGCCCGCCAGACAACCGCCAAGCCATCGCTACCAAGTAAATATTAACATATCACCTGTGCCGCTACCCGTCAATAAAGAAATCAAGAACACCAGACTTTGGCTGCAAAAAAAACCTTTTGTGAGCATCCCTCACACCTTCCCTCCCTACTCCTCCCTCTTTCTTCTTCTCTTACTCCTCCTCCTCCCTCTTTCTTCTTCTTCTCCTCCTCGTCCTCCCCCTCCCTCTTTCTTCTCCTCCTCCCTCTCCCTCTCTCTCTTCTCCCTCCTTCCTGATCCTTCCTCCTCCCTCCTCCTCAATCCTCCTCCCAAACCCTCTCCCTACCTCCTTCGGCACCTTTGCCTTCCGCCCACAGTAACCTCTTTACTCTCCAATGAGAACGTGTATTATGTACAGGTTGGGGTTGGGGTTGGGTGGGGTTGAGTGGGGTGGGGGTTGAGTGGGGGTTGGGTTGGGTGGTGTGAGTGGGGGGTGGGGGGTCTTAGGATCACACGCAACGCAGGCAGAGAGAATTTAGCCCAAGGTAGGCACTCTCGCCTCTCACAGGATGACTACTAACAGGAGATTATGTAGGACTCAAAGCCCTCACGAGACACACCGGCGAGCATTATAAGCCGTTTGATGACGTGGCCGTTGGTATTTTCGTGTGTTTGTGAAGATGAATGGGTGGGGTTTTCATGCCGGAAATCGTCGGAGGAAGGAAAGTTGAAATGGCGGAAGACTTGGAAAAAGGAAGAATGGTCAACTATGAGGGAGCTATCGATAGGATGGAGAGAGAGAGAGTATTGAGAGAGTGTTTCAGTGGTGGAGATTAGATGAATTCACATACGATTTCTTTTGTGCTATCTTTTTTTTTCAATCGGGATGATTTAGTTTATTTCATTAAGAAAGAAAATATGTATATTGTATGTTCCAAAGTTGAACAATTTTTGGAGCATTATAACGGTTAATTATGCTTTTGGTTTCGTTAATAAATTTAGGCAATTTCATACTTCTTAAAAGGCATTAGTAGATCACATATTCAGGAAATCATGTTCAATATCATACACGTGCTCACACACACAAACACACACACACACACACACACACACACACACACACACACACACACACACACACATACACAACAAGCATATGATATCAGTTTCCTTAAACCTGTAATAAGAATCTGAGCTAATATTTAATCATTGTTTATCGTGCGTTTACTTATCTATTCTCTAGCTTTATTAACCCGTCATTTTTTTTGTTCAAAGACTCGACAATATAATTTCAACATCTAATTGTAGGGATTCCAACTCTTTTTATTTATCTATTTATTTTGATAGTTTTAGAATCGACTTATTTCTTTACTTTCCTTTGCATACTTCTTAATCCTTCCTTTACCTCTTCTGCTCCCTCGTCGTTATCCACCATTTTCTCCATCCCCTTCTCCTCTCCTCTCTGGTGCTTCCTCGACGCTATACACCTCAATATCACTTTTCTCATCTCGCAAACAATAGCTCAGCTTCCCCCAATCTATGTCTGTTGACAATCTAGGCACAGTCATTAGATAGACACACAATGGACATCGCTATTGACTCTTCCCACGTCCCCTGGTCATCACGTCTAGGGAAAGGCCGTTTCCTACAAGATACAATGCCAGGAGGGCGAAAGAGAGGCAGGCAAAGGTAGAAATGGACAGACCCGGATTTCTGCGACTCACAGATGGGCGCACAGGACACGGACAGGTGTAGAAACATGGTCTGGAGATCGTCTATTGTGCCATAACGATCCAGTCAAGGGTTAAGGGACGAGTGGAAGGAGATGGAGGTGTATTTCCTCTTGCGTTGGCAGTCTTAGGCACTGTCGTAGAATGGATACCGTTGGTATCGATACTGGCGTGACAACTATTTTCTCCTTCGCTTGAAAACTACTGACGTAAAAAAAAAAAAAAAAAAAAAAAAAAATGCAAATATAGCGGCGTTCTCATCGACATCAAATCTTGTTTCTCTCTTAAACACAGACCGAGGATGCAAACTCACGCGCGTGCACTTACACACAAACGGTCAAACCGACGAGTAAAATAATAATAACAATGATAATATTGATGATGATGATAGTAACGATCATAATAATAATAATGAAAATGATTATAATGATACTCCTCCTCCTACTACTATTACTACTGATATTAGTAATAATAATGATTATAACAACACTAATAATAATGTTAAGAAGAAGAAAGTAACACAACGCAAAATTCACACTACGTTCTCTTCCCTCCCCTCCCCCCCACCACCCAATCCCCACCCGTATCTCTCAACACGAAATGCCTCCATGATATTTTCACATGTTTGTCACGCACACACGCAAGAAAAACACCTATGGATATCTGGTTATTCCATCCTCTCTCACTTGGCCTGGACTGTCCCCTATCACTCCTTTAGCTGCAGCACTGGCATTCTTTACTTCAAATATTATAAAATCACCGACTTCTTATGCTTACAAATGTGTTCTCATTCTCAACAAACAACAAAAGAGCAGCTATGAACTGTATGGTTTTGAAAAAAAAAATATATAGTTTAAGTCCTTTGCGCAAGTGATACAGACTCCAAATTTGTTTACTTCATCACCGTGTTAATCACACAATAGTGTGGATTAGTAATAATAATGATAATGGTAATTACGATGATAATAAGGATAATAATAACGATATTGATAATGATGATAATAGTAACAAGGATGAAAATGACAATACTACTACTACTAATAATAATGATGCAGATAACGACAATTATGATAATGGTTATGATAACAAAGATAATGATATTGATAATGATAACGACAATGGTAAAGATGAAAATATTATTATCATCATTACTGTTATGATCATCATCACTAAGATAATTATCATCACTTTGAAGATGATTATTCCCATTATCAAGATGATTAGCATCATCATGACTATCATTATGTTTATTATCATTGGTATTAACATTAGTAGTGATAATAGTACCAGTATCATTACACAAAAGTAAATATTTATATACGCCGATCAAACACTTTCAGTATTACAGCACTTAAAGACGACAACAAACAGCAAGCATTTTAGAAAAAAAAAAAAAAAACAGCATGCATTTCTTGTCATTTTCCCTAAATCGCAATATTCCGCCCTTTCGTTCTACGGCTACAATCAGAGTTATGGACAAAATCTTTGAAGTTATAGGAAGTCTTGCACATAACTTAAGTCACGGGTAAGGTTGATATACAACAAACATACTGGCAATCTAGGGTACAAACTTTTACTTTTACTAGTAGAGTTATTTCTCTCCGTGACCAGTTATAGTCTATGATTTCAATGGTGTCAATATATCTAGCAGCTTTGAATTCCAAACTCCTTTAAATAACCATGAGTTCGTACCGTACTTGAATGTTGAAGAGGGATCTACATAACTTTAGAAATCAAAGCAAGTACAGAGCGTATGGAAGATCATATGCCACCATTTTGATGAGCACGGTAGGTAGTCTTTTCGATTTATTCAATAAATTGTGAAAATACTCAAATACTATAAGATGTATGAAATAACACATATCTGTTAACATTATTTGCAGTCTTAAATAGTGACACAGACTCGCCTCGATGCACAGTCAGAAATACGGGGCTTTAGTATATATTAAGATATCTTAATATCTTAATCTTAGTGGGGGGACATCTTAAGATAATTAATTATTATTTTACGTATATGATATAACCTGGAAAATCACATAAGTGAGAAATATCAAACAGAATCTTCTGTGAAGAAGCTACTTCGAATCGAAAAGTGGACAGATTTTTTTTTTTTTTTCATCTTTCCACGTTCTTTGTATTTCGAAATATGAAAATTGGCTCTGATTTCTTATTATTCCCTTCTTTATCATTGAAAATACGTATCAGCAAATATTCGCCTACTAGGAAAAGTTTTTAATGAACATGAATAGTTCCTCTTCTACCCATAAGCTAGGGAAACGACAAAATATTACCAACATGGGGAACACGACGTCACACTATCCGCTCGAGGGATTAGGATCATTGATAACAAGGCAACACCTACTCGGCTCACTGAACTCGGCGTTGTAAGGCCGTAGATTTCTTTATATATATCTTTATTTATTTAGAATTAGATATTGAGTTTGGTTAATGCGTCTGTGCATGGGAGATTATATGAGGACAAATGCAATATCAATATAAATTTATGAAATATCTAATGAATGTTAAGTATTATAAGTACTAATTCAAATGTAAGTAAGGTTTCATAGTAAAATAGTGATGATTTTTAGCATCCCCTGTTATAAGAAGTCATAATTGATGATGATGGTGATGATGATGACTGTAATGGTGTTGATGGAGTAGTAGTAGTAGGAGGAGGAGGAGAAGGAGGAGGTGGAAGAAGAAGAAGAAACCATGTGGGGAAATAAAGAAGCCAATAAGTTTTAAAGTATAGAGTCTATAGTCGTCTTACCTTTCTTGAATATTATATAAACATTCTTCATGAAGTCAGCCTACCACGACGCTATGTGATTTTCTCGAGCGACGTTCGAATTAAATGTACTTATTGAAGCTGAGTGTGCTTATTGAAGAGTACCCATCACGTAAAGAAAATAAATTCCAGACTATTGAAGACACACATACACACAAACAAACAAACAAAAAAAAACAAAAATCCCCCACCCCACCCCTTACGATACCCTCCTTTAATTAATACCAACGAAACAAAAATAACACCGATCAGAATTTGAATAATCGTGAAAGCAATAACAAGAGGGGAAAAAAAAAGAACAACGCATAAAAAACATGGCGAGAATCCGCTTCAGAACTGATTGATTGATTATTCAAAATTGTTTTCCGTGTTTCCGGGTCAGCAGCTAAGGTCATTAGCGCCGCATCCTATTTTCACGCGTTTAGTGTACGAATAAAATAGAGATATTAAACTCATTCTGCATATACATATTCAAATCACTTTGCATATTTTCATATTCATAAAAAAAGAGAGAATGCGCTTTGAAAACATGCTCTATTTGCATCTGACTATTCATACGTAGATTAAAATGTTTGTCTTCTTAACACACGTTTTGATATATTTAGGAATGACATTCATTCCAGTCTTTGGGTTGAAATTTATATATGTATATATGTATTTCCGGTATATGGGTTGCGGATACTAAATACTTACATCATCCTCGGTACAGATAGAGAGAAAGAGAGAGAGAGAGAGAGAGAGAGAGAGAGAGAGAGAGAGAGAGAGAGAGAGAGAGAGAGAGAGAGAGAGAGAGAGAGAGAGAGAGAGAGAGAGAGAGAGAGAGAGATAGAAAGAACGACCAAATAACACGACAGATAACATGTAACCCCTGTCAGTTTTTCACTATATCCAAACAACAGGCATGCTGCGTTGTGTATCATGTTCAACATGTGTCGATGGAGACTAAACAAAAAATACCAAAATGATTTACCAACACAAAACCCAATAAAATGCCAGGCGTTATCCGTTAACGTCCCATCTACATCGCATTCGACAGAGGGAGAGATATAATTCTCAATTGCTTGCATCAGTTACACCTTAGAAATATAGATCTTAAACAAAAAAAACGAAGAATAATTCAAAGTTTAAAACAGACGTAAATAAGATACAATGAGAGGGTACCAGATCATCAAACACTTAACTTTTAACGCGCTTTCCTATTAATGCTAAATCACAGCACTCCATTGCAAGACCCTCACGAGAAGAGTCACTCCTGGGGGGGGGGGGTGTTGATACCATAATTGTAAGCTCTGAAGATAATGATTTTTCAATAAGATTAAAATAGAAATGATCAGAGATTTTCGGGAAGAGGACTTTTGCTGACATGTAGATATATTTACACACTCATGTGTATGTATGTATATATATATATATATATATATATATATATTATATATATATATATATATATATATAATATATATATATATATTATATAGTATATATATATATAAATATAATATATATATATATATATATATATATATTATATATATACACACCACACACACACACACACCTCACACACACATAATATAAAAATACACAACCACACACACACACTCACACACACATATATATATATATATATATATATATATATATAATATATATATATATATATACACGTATAAATATCAATCTCAGATACGTGAATGCATGTACCACATCAACACCTAAGAAACAGTCACATAACACCTAGAAATAATCGGAACATAGACTCATAATGCCTACACATCGCACTTAGGTGAAACAAGAAAAAAAGAAAGAAAAAAAAATAGGACAGAAGCACAAGTCTCTTCAAAATGATTGCAAACCTTGGCCTTTTACCTCTTATTCTAAGCACTGTACATCCTACACATTCTATTTACATTCCCATGTTAATAATCCTTCACTCTCTCCCCTGCAAGCATTCAACGTATATGTAGGAATTCCCCCCAAAAGAAATTATACATTATACATAATTAATCAGATTCAAACTCGAGCTGGTTCAGGTCACACTGTCATGGGAACCTAAAGCTTTAAGCACATGATATAAAAAAGCTATTATGCTTTTTTACAACTGGAGTGCTCGGATGAAGTAAAATATATGTTTCTCGTCACTTTCATTTATGTGGTACATTCAGACACCTTTCGTGATATGGTGATAATGATGATGATGATAGTGATAATGATGGTACTATTACTACTGCTGCTACTACTACTAATATTACTACTACTGCTACTATTACTGCTAATCATAGCAATAAGGACAATTATAATAATAATGATGTTTATGATAGCAATAAATAATAAAACAACACACTCGGAAAAATAATGATTATGATTATAATAATAATGATTATGTTTATGATAGTGATAATAACAACAAGAGCAATGATAGTGATTACAATGATACTACTACTAATGCTACTACTACTACTAATAGTAATAATGATAATAATAATAATGATAATGATAATGACAATAATAATGATAATAGTAATATCAGTAGTGAGATCAATGATAGATATAATAATAATGAAAATGATGATTGTAACAATAACAATAATAATAGAAATCTTAGTAATGGTAATAATTATAAAAGTAACGATGATAATAAATACATTGATAACGATAAAATGGTAATAATGATGACGACAATAATGATAATAATAAGAGTGAGAATAATGGTAACACAAAATCACCAATAACTTTAATAATAATGAATATAAACGAGAGAGAGAGAGAGAAAAAAAAAAGTTAAAACAAAAACACCACTGCCTGTGATAGGAACACCAATACAATAGTAATAATACTAAGACTACAATAACTATCTCGCCCTGGTTGTCTCCACCTACATTTCCCTTTGCTTCATTTGCCTCTGTCTCTGAGCCTTTCACTAACACTGCACCGAAGCCCTATTATCACTGAGGCTTCGGTACTCCTTGTCATTAAGGTATTGTTAGCTTCAGTGCGAGGTAATGTCAGAGGATGAGGGGGTGAGGATCGGGAGGGGGTGGGGGGAGGAAGAGAGGAAGGGAAGGGGGAGAGAGAGAGGGAAGGAAGGGGGAGAGAGAGAGGGAGGGGAATAGGGGAGTAAAAGGAGGTCTTTGTTCAGTAATTCCCGTCATTACTGAGTAATGCAGACCTCTCATTCTTTCTCTTATTTTTGTCTCTCTCTCTTTCTCTTTTAGCC
>NW_028234429.1:31845466-31847966 GCF_977035675.1 Penaeus japonicus | reverse complement strand
TATATATATACAATTTATGTGTATAATCAATAGCGGATTTAGGATACTGTGCTTTTTCTAACAGTGATGTTTTTTTTATGATTATTGTTGCAAACATGACAACAGTAGAAAGTAGGTGATATAAGGGTCTCTTGGGTTGAATAAGGAGAATGGATACACTTATACATATGCAAAAAACATTTATTTTATTGTATGCACATATAATTGTAGCCGTTTTTTAATCACCATTTTTTAGCATTCATATTGTGGCTTTTGTTATTCACATTTATCTGCATAACATGTACTATACCGTAGTGGGGTCCGTAATTTGTTTACTAGCACTCTGAAATGTAAACGAAATCCTATAATTTAAAATCATCAATGTTGTCCTAAAATTGCATACAATGGGATGAACATATTAATAAATTAACCCATGCAGACGGGGATAAATTTGCTTGCCCAGCCTCCAGGATAAGCTTTATTTTAAAGACAGACTGCTTGAAGCATTATAATTTGAATATTCCCACTCTCTTTTAGTCATTCATTGAAAAACTAGAGCGTTTTTTGTGTTGTTTTTGTTTTTTTGGTGTTTTTATTGAGTTAGAGACTTATATTGCATATAACAGACTCGATCAGTGCTGCAGTTGACTAAATTGTATATATATCCATATTAAAAGCCCCTCATTATATCCTTATAAACTCAAGGATAGAAGTATTGCTGTGCTGTTTTTTGGAGACAAAAGACAACATATCTTTTTTCGTAATTTTATTTTTGTGCTGACATGAACAATACGAAACAATATAACCCCCCTACAATAAAGATAACAAGAAGAGGTAGGAGAAAGGAAGAAACTGTGCTTGTGGAACTGTGAGTGAGCCACAATTAAAAGCATCCAAATTGGCAACTGAGCACAATAGACACTGGTATGGTTTAGTCACCTTCCTCTTTCTCGTTCTTGCCTGCACATCCTACATCGGCGGTAGTTTTTGAGTCAAGGTTCATCAACTTAGTGTGTGCCATCGCTCTTTATAGAGACCAGTGCTTGCTAGAGACCAGTGGATGGTGCCATACAAGGCTCTCTCTCCTGCTGGTGCTAGGAAAAAGTGTGCCATCTAGGTTTTGCACGTTAAGCCTAACACGGATTACGGTA
This sequence comes from Penaeus japonicus, assembly GCF_977035675.1. Classification (NCBI taxonomy): domain Eukaryota; kingdom Metazoa; phylum Arthropoda; class Malacostraca; order Decapoda; family Penaeidae; genus Penaeus; species Penaeus japonicus. Next base: position 31,846,836 of record NW_028234429.1, on the reverse strand, counting down.
ATTATAGTAATTTGACTGCAGTAGCCATCATCACTCATCGTCTTTTTCATAGCACAATAAAATAGCATAGTATTCCAAATCCCGAACGCCGCCATGTACGTCCATGACACCGACACACGTCAGCGCAACATCATCACGACGGAGTCCATGATACAATACTAATGACACCCGTACGCAGTGGGTTAAACTGAAAGCATCATCTAACATCTTCCATAATGGAATTTAATAATTCAGTGTATTAGATCAACTTTTGGTGTGTAAAATATTTTTTTTCTTCTTCTTCTGGATACCGAGTAGGGCCTATTAGGACACGCTTATAGTATAAATATTCGAACCATTTATACATTTTTTTTTTAATAAAGATTGCTCTAAAAGTGTATATTTGAGATTTGTACCTTTCTTTTTTTAGAGGGGATCGATAGCTTTACTTAGAATAAAATAGATCATTACAATTGCTTCTCCAAAGCCACACCCTATCGAAGAATTTACTTTGTCTGTCTTTATTTATAACACGTGACGAAGCGTGACTCAGCTCAGCGTTACATACCAGGTTGAATATTGTCCCGCTTAAACCCAATACTTATTTTTCTGACCTACTTCGTTCTTGTTTAATTATAGGTTTAATATCAAACAGTCACAAACGAATCATACCTTCAGGGGAAGCACCAAATAGAGTATTATGGTATGATGTATTGTATGATAAAACAGTGAAAAGTTGTTTTGTCTTATGCAATGTAGTAAAAAATGAGGATGATACGGATCTACCACACTAATGAGATAGACTTAATTATATTCTACTACTCATAACTTGAGATTCACTCATTGTAGCCAGAACACCTACATACAATGGCTCATATTTACAATCCCTACTAATAGCATGATATTTGCTTTGGAAGCGGCCATTTTCATTTTAAAGTATATCAAATCTTGTTGTAGATTGTGTTAATGTTGCAATCACCAAGAATCATGTTTGGAATTCTGCCACTAACTCATTCTGGTTGACGTTATTTTACCTTGATTCAGTTTTATTGATATTCTTTAATGTTAATTTCGTGTTACGATTTTGAAGGAACACATACTATAAGACTAGACTTAGATATACTCTGGTGTTCAGTAATTCCATTGACACGTCGCAAGACCATTATAGCCTCGAAAATTAGTCATGATCTCTTAAAAAAAAAGGATCAATAAATAAAAAAATAAAAGATTAAAGCCATACCTGATTTCGAAATCATAAACTATTCGTCTATTAAAGGAAGAAAACTATTTTATTTTTTATTATAAAAAACTTTCTCAAGTTCTCATAGAAAGTGCATTGCCTTTGTACCCAAGCTAGCCCTCGGCATAACTTGAACAGTGGGCATAGTAGA
>NW_028234429.1:31807966-31815466 GCF_977035675.1 Penaeus japonicus | reverse complement strand
ATGAAGGAGAAAATCCCACGTCTTGTAAACTTCGAGGCTGAAAAATACCTCAAGAAATCCTAAGAATATTAGGTTCGCTCTCCGTTTCACTATTATTTTTAATGTCCCTGTCCCTGAGCGCCATCAAGGCATTCTCTGTTTTAGATTTTAGAAGGAGAGAGTGGGTGAGGGAGAGAGGGAGGGAGGGAGGGAGGGAGAGGGGGGGTAGAGGAGGTGGGAAAATGAGAGAGAGAGAGAGAGAGAGAGAGAGAGAGAGAGAGGAGAGAGAGAGAGAGAGAGGAGTGGAGATGAGAGAGAGAGAGAGAGAGAGAGAGAGAGAGAGAGAGAGAGAGAGAAAGAGAGAGAGAGAGAGAGAGGGGCGGGAGGATGGTAAGTGCAAGATATATATGGATATATATATATATATATATATATATATATATATATATATATATATATATATATATATATACATATATATACATATATATATATATATATATATATATATTTATATATATATATATATATATAGAGAGAGAGAGAGAGAGAGAGAGAGAGAGAGAGAGAGAATCAATCTAATTAACGATGTATTGTAAGTATTCTATTTGTAACATAATCTTTCACCTCTTCTCAGAAACTACACGTTTGTAAAGCTCAGCGGAGGTACGAAACGAAAAAAAGTAAGAAAAAAAAAAAAACGTAAAGAAAAAAAGGAAAAAAAAAAGGAAAGAAAACGTGACAACACCTTTGAGTAGAAGACATGATTTTTTGAGGGTGGGATAAGGGGGGCGGGGAGGGGGGGGGGGCAGTACATAATTTTATCCCCCTAGTCTTTTTGTGGGAGCAAATTTCTTTTATGTATCGCTTTTATTTATGTATATAACACTTAGGTTTATTTTAGAGATGTTTTTACTTGCATATACCTTTTTTATTCATGGTAATTATCTAATAGGTAAACGTCGTCGTTACCAAAGGCACTTAAATTATTTATAAAAAAAAGAAAGAAAAAAAAATTAATTATTTGAGTATGGGCATATATATATGATATATATATATATATATATACATAGTATTATATATATATATATATATATATATATATATATATATATATATATATATATATATATATATATGTATATATACACACACACACACACACTGATGACCTTTTTGAAATAAAGAAAAAGTTTCGTAATTCTTCACTTTCAATTCTAATCCCTTTTAAATGTTAGTCTAACCCATCACCCCCCCCCCCCCCCCTACTTTCCCCCCCTTCTTACCTTACATAAATGCACAAAATACTGTGGGAAAATGTTTAACCCCCATTATCAACCCCCCCCTACCCACCCACCCCCCCCCCCCCCCCCACCCCCCCCCCCCCCCCCCCCCCCCCCCCCACCATACAACCCCCTACACCCCCAACCCCCACCCCCCCCCCCACCCACCCCCCACACCACCTACACCCCCAACCCCCCTTCCCAACCAACGCCCCAACGCCCCCCCCCCCCCCACCCCCCCCCCCCACCCCCCACCAACCCCCCCGCCCAACCAACCCCCACCCCACCACACCCCGCCACCAACCAACCCCCCAAACCCCCACACCACAACAACACCCCCTCACCCCCCCACCCACTCAACCGCCCCCCACGCCGCCCGCCTATCATTCCCTAGTTCCCCCCTCCCCTTTCCCCTTTTCCCCCCTCCCCCCAACACTATTTCATAGACCCTCCCCCCCCCCCTGTTCCCTCTCCTCTTAATCGTAGTACAAGCAACTCCCAAAACTAAATAGCACCCCCCCTCCCCCTCCCCCCACACACACACTTCTCTCCTATCCCCTCTCCATACTCCCCTTCCCCTACTCCTCTCTCCCCTCTCCTCCCTCTCTCCTTTCCCGTCTCCTCCCTCTCTTCCCTTTCCCCCCCACCCTCTCCTCCAACCTTCCTCTCTTCTCCCCATCTCCCAACCCTCACTTTCCTCCCTCCCCCTCCCTCTCCCCCCTCGCCCTTCCCATCCCCTCCCCCTTCCCATCCCCTCCCCTCCCTCCTCCATCCCCTACTATCTCCCTCTCTCCTCCTTCATCCCCATTCTTCTCCCCATCCCCCTAAGCCCCCCCTCCCTCATCACAAATCTCCTCCCCTTCCATCCCCACTTAACGTCCCTCCCTCCATCCCCATGTCCTCCCCCTCTCCCTATCCCCCACTAACGTCCCTCCCTCCCTCCCCTCCTCCCACCCCACCCCATCCCCACTCCCCACTAACCTCCCTCCCCTCCCCCTCCCTCCATCCCCATGTCCTCCCCCTCTCCCCATCCCCCACTAACCTCCCTCCCTCCCTCCCCTCCTCCCACCCCCCCCCTCACCACTCCCACTAACCTCCACCCTTTCCACTCCCTCCATCCCCATGTCCTCCCCCTCTCCCCATCCCCCACTAACCTCCCTCCCCACACACCTATTTACCCTCACTTAAAAGTAAAAAAAAAAAAAAAAAAAGTAAAAAAAAAAAAAAAAAAAAGTCTTTGATTTTACCGACGATCAATGGGGAGACGAGCGAGCGGGCAGCAGCAGCGCCCCATAAATCATGGTGATCGAAAGGTTAGATAAACTTTCTGCCAATTTGTGGGATTTATTAACGATCGACCCGCCGGTGCCAAGACGAAATTTATCGGATTCCCGCCTCGATTTATGCCTTTGCTTTAATGATTGTGTTGGTCTATGTGTGTTAGTGTGTGTGTGTGTGTGTGTGTGTAAGTGATTGTGCGTGTGTGTGAGAGTGTCTGTGCATACATACATAAATACATACCTACATACATGCATAGATACATAAATACATGCATACATACATACATAAATACATACTTATATACATACATACATACATTACATACATACATACATACATTACATACATACATACATACATACATACATAAACACACTCAAACACACACATACGCACACTGTTCTCAAAATACGTAACGCACTTCATCTAACAATACAGAACCCGAGGTGCCTCCAGTGAGTACAAGCACAAAGGAAAAGAAAAGGAATATATGTTTATAATATATATTTTTAAAATCTCTCTCTCTCTTTCTCTCGATCTTTCTCTTTTTTTTCTTTCTTTCTCTCTCTCTTTCTCTCAATCTTTCTCTTTCTCTCTCTCTCTCTCTCTCTCTCTCTCTCTCTCTCTCTCTCTCTCTCTCTCTCTCTGTATCTCTCTCTCTCTCTCTCTCTCTCTCTCTCTCTCTCTCTCTTTCTCTCTCTCTCTCTCTCTCTCTCTCTCTCTCTCTCTCTCTCTCTCATGTTTCAATGTCTATATTCAGTTAAAGAGAGGTAGATAGATAAATAGATAGACAGATAGATAGACAGACAGACAGACAGATAGATAGATAGATAGATAGATAGATAGATAGAGAGAGAGAGAGAGAGAGAGAGAGACGTGATAGCTTATTAGTTTTTGTGTGTATCCTGTAATTAAAAGACCCAGAAGATAGAGATTAAGCATGAATTGTGTTGTGTTTATACATCTTAATCTAAATGTAAACATAGCAGAAAATCCTACAAAACCTTAAATGTACTTAAGATACCTATGCATATATACACATCTATAAACAGATATATAAACGCAAAGGTATTTTGATGTATGTCAAACAGACACACACACTAGTGTAGACATAATACGTAAATACCTTGCAGGTAGAATGGGTGTGGGTGGGGTGGGCGGGGTGGGTAGGTGGGTGGGGGGGGGTGAGACTGATACGCTTTAGAGTACCTGTTTTTGTTTACGTTTTCCCACACTGTTTCCAGGGTTTCCGCCTCCGGTACATGAATTATTTCAATGTCTGTTGAACTATGCACATTGTTCTCCTCTCTTTATGCACGATGCAACAGGAACAACAACAAAACATGCAATCAAGTTGAGCTTATCCATTGCCAGAATCAGTGAGTGATTGTTGCCGAGAGAGGAAAGGGGAAGGGGGGAGGGGGGCCTGGGGAGGGGTGTTGAGGGTGGTTTGGGGGGCAGGAATTAGAGGGGGGGGGGGTACTTAGGTAGGGGGATGTTGAATGGGGAAGACAGGACAAGGGAGCTGATGTATGGAGGAGGGGGGGTGCGTGCAAGAAGCAGGTTGTTGAGAAGGAGTGGCAGGAAGGGGGAGGGGGTTGAAGGGAGGGGAACCACAGAGAGGGGGGGGGGGCGTTAAAGGGGGAACCACAGGAAGGGGTTAGGGGCGTCAAGGGAGTATGGGGGAACACAGGGAGGGGAGGGGTATGGAGGGGGTGGAGCCAGAGGAAGGGGGTTATTGAGGAGGGAGGGGAGACCACAAAAAGGGGAGGGGCGTTGAAGGGAGAACCACAGGAAGTGGAGGGAAGTCGAGGGAGGGGACCACAGGTGAGATGAGTGGTAGGGGGAGGGGGGGACACAAGGGGAAGTAAGGGGGAAGCCATTGTGGGGAGAGGGTTGGGAGAGGTTGAAAGGTTGGGGAAAGCAAACAGGTGTGGTGGTGAGGGGGGGGGGAGGGGGATGAAGAAGGATTTACAGTGAAGAAGGGTGGGGAGGGGAGGGGAGGGGAGGGAAGGAGGTTTGGGGGCTTAGGAGTTTAAGGAAAGAGATACAGATGGGAAGAAAATTGGGGACGGGGGGGAGGGGGGAGGCACAGGAAGGGGAACCACAAACGGGGGTAAGGGGGGGACTATAGACTGGGGTAGGGGGGGACTATAGACTGGGGTAGGGGGGACCGCAAATCGGATGGATATCAAAAGGAGAAAGAAGAGGATGAAGAGGATGAGGAGGAGGAGAAGGAGGTGGAGGGGGAGGAGGAGGTGAAGGAGGGGGAGGAGGAGTAGGAGTAGGAGGAGAAGAAGGAGGAGGAGGAGGAAGAAGAGTAAGAGGAGTAGGAGGAAGAAGAGGAGGAGGAGGAGAAGGAAGAAGAGGAAAAGAAGGAGGAGGAGGAGGAGAAGGAAAAGGAGGAACAGGAGGAAAAGGAAAAGGACGAAGAGGAGGAGGAAGAGGAGGAAGAGGAGAAAGTGCAACAAAGGGGTAGGGAAAAGAGAGAGAGAGAGAGAGAGAGAGAGAGAGAGAGAGAGAGAGAGAGAGAGAGAGAGAGAGAGAGAGAGAGAGAGAGAGAGAGAGAGAGAGAGAGAGAGAGAAAGAAAGAAAGAAAGAGAAAGAGAGAGAAAGAGACAAGGAACCACATTTAAAAAAACGCGAAGAGAAGCAACCGAGACAAAGCAAAGAGAGTCGAGCAGCGCCCTGCAGTCGAAAGGTAATTGTTCCCCCCGTCAACAGAGCCACTCGCTCGAGCTGAAACACGCCTGAGTAACGGCTCAGGTATTCCTCCTATTACCGAGCCGACACACGGTGTGAGCATACCAGGGTAATCCCCCTGGTGTGATCCAAAGGTTACGTTCCTGTTGTCACTCCTACGTCGTTGGGATTAAAGGCGGCGTTTAAATGTACATACGAAGGTAGAGATAATGGTTAAGCACGTATATAGCTTTAAAAAAGAGAAGAAGAAGAAGAAAAAAACGTATATATGCACATGAATACATGTACGCGTATTTCGTACAGTCACACCTGTACACATGCATATATACATGATTACTAACTAACGTAATCGCATTTATGAACATACATAAAAAAACTACACAAATACAATAACATTGGAACAAACAAACAAATAAATAAATCACCAAACGACAAAATAACACATTTGAACTTAAATCCCCTCCCCCCCCTTCGAATGATAATAGTAATAATAACAATAATAAAAGAATACGAAGAAAGAAGAAAGAGAGAGAGAGCGAATGCGTGATTAAAATTAAAAGACCATGAAACTGTACATGAAAAACAAAAGAAACAAAAACACGAACACGGGACAAAACCCAATAAAGCAATAAAATCAACAGGTAACTCGGGTAATAAAAGAGACGATGTTTGTGTTTTTTCTTTTTTTTTCGTTTCGTTTTTTTTTTCTCTCTCTCTCTCTCTCTCTCGCTTTTCCTGTGCCAATTGTGTCGCATAGTTGCCGCGGGGGTTAGAGAAGACGGGGGAAAGAGGGAGGGTAGAGGGAAGGGGTGTTAGGAGGAAAGAGGGAATGGGGGGGGTTAAGAGGGAAGGGGGGGGGGGTTGGGAGGGAAGAAGGACGGGGGGGTAGGAGGGAAGAGCGAAGGGAGGGCCGGTTAGGAGGGAAGAGGGAAGGGGGGGGGGGCGGTTAGGAGGGAAGAGCGAAGGGGGGGCCGGTTAGGAGGGAAGAGGGAAGGGGGGGGGCGGGGAGGAGGGAAGAGCGAAGGGGGGGGGCCCGGGTTAGGATAGGTTGTGGGTAGGGGGTGGGAGGGCGGTTAGGTGGGTGGTAGTGGGGATTGGGGGGGTTGTGGGAGGGGGTGGGGGAGGGGGGGAGGAGGGAAGAGGGAAAGGGGTGGTTAAGAGGGAAGGGGGGGTTAGGAGGGAAGAGGGAAAGGGGGGGTTAAGAGGGAAGGGGGGGGGTTAGGAGGGAAGAGGGAAAGGGGGGGTAGGAGGGAAGAGGGAGGGGGGGTAGGAGGGAAAAGGGGGGTTTAGGAGGGAAGAGGGTAGGGGGGGTTAGGAGAGAAGAAGGAAGGGGGGAGGGAAGAGGGAATGGGGGGGTTAGGAGGGAAGAGGGAAGGTTGGGGGGGTAGGAGGGAATGGGGGCAGGAGAGATGGGGGAGGAGGGGAACGAGGAAAGAGGGAGGAGGAGAAAGAGAGGAGAATAGGAAAGAAGAGAAAAGGTGGAGAGGAGAGGAGAAGTGAAGAAGGCGGAGGGGAGAGAAAGGAAGGAAGGTGGAGGAGCGAGTGGATGGAGTGGAGGGGTGGAGGGAACAAGGAGCTGCGGTGGAGAAAAGGGAAGTGGTAGAGAGGAGGGAGAGGTGGAGGGGAAGAGGGAAGAAGGAGGAGGGCAGGGGAGGGAATGGGGTTGAAAAGAGGGAGGGCGGGGAGAGAGAGGGGGTGAGTAAGGGACATGAGGAACGGAGTGGGGATAGGAGGGGGTGGGTGGGGGGGTAAGGACCAGGGAAAGGGCTATAGAAGACGAGGAGAGAGAGGGAAGGATAAGGAAAGTAGGAGATAGACAAGGAGAAGAGAAATAGAGGGAGAGGAAAGAGAAGGGAAGAATGGAAGGGGAGAGGGGGGTGGGGCGTAAAGAAGGGATCAGACGAAAGAGTAAAAGAAAGAAGAGACGAGAAAGGGAGATTAAGGGAATTGATGAGAAAGAGGGGAGGAGGGGGATAAAAATGAGGGGGGGGGGGTAGAGGGTCACACAAAGGAGAGCAGAAAAAGAGAACATGGTGAATTGATGCCACACAAAGGGAAGAAAATAAAACGAATAACAATTACGTAAGAAAGGAAAAGATAAGAAACAAAGCGACAATAAAACAAAAACAAAAAAATAACAAAAACAGAGCAGAGAAAACATTTCTAAAACATCAAGCAGAAAAAGAAAAAAAAAAAAGAGATTAAGCAGGTGAAACAGACAAAAAACGTAAAAAAAAAATAAAAAAATAAAAAA
>NW_028234429.1:31800466-31805466 GCF_977035675.1 Penaeus japonicus | reverse complement strand
TAGTATATATATGATATAATATAAATATATATATTAGTATATTACTATATACATTTATATAAAAGTATATATAGAGATATATAATGTGTGTGTGTAAGTATATTATAGCAAATTATATATATACGTATGATATATATATATATATATATAAGATATATGAATATATTATTATATCGGATATATATATATACTATATATATATATATATATACACATATTATATACTATATAGTATGGTATATAGTATATGTTATATATATATATATATTATATATATATATATATATATATATATATATATATAGATATATATATATATAGTTAGTATATATGCATATATATACACTCACACATATATAATATATATATACTTTCTATATATAGTATAACATACATATATATTATATATATACATATATATTATATATATATATATATATATATATATTTATATTACTAAATTATATAATATATATAATATTATACATATATTCTACTCAGGTTTTTTTAACTTACATATATACATATATTTAGTATCAGTATATATATCTATATAACTATATATATATATCCAATATTCTATATATATATATATTTATATATATATTATATATATCTATATATATATAAGTATTATATATCGTTATTTATGTGTGTGTGTATCTATATGCATATATCTATTATATATATATATATATATATATATATATATAATATATATATTTATTATATATATATATATTCATATATATATTTCTATATATAGTTATATATATATATTATATATATATGTATGTATTTATAGTTATACATATATATATATTATTCAATATATATATATATTTTTATAAATATATTATATAAGTATATATTATATATATAATATATATATATATATATATATAATATATATATAATGATATATACACCACACACACATATACGAACTAGATATGTGTTTGTATATTGTATGTATATGATAGATGTGTGTGTGGTGTGTTGTGGTGTGTGTGAGTGGTGTATGTGTGTGTGGGGTGGGGGTGTTGTTATGTGTTTGTATGTGTGTGTGGGGGTGTGTGTGTTGTGGTGGTGTCTATATATATGTATATAATGTGGTGTGTGGTATAATATGAGTATATAATTATTTATATATATATATATAGAAATATATTATATATATTGTGTTTATATACTACATTATACACTACACACCACACACGTATATATATATTTAGATACTTGTATAGATGTATATATATGCTACTATATATATATCTTATAAGTTCTATATTATATATATATATATATATATATATATATATATATATATATATATATAATATATTTTTTTTTTTTTTTTCTATAATTATTCTTAATAGTATTATATAAGTTATAATATATATATATAATTAATATATATATATAATAATTATATATTATATATATAATATATATATATTCATGATACGATAATATATATATCTATATAATATATAATATATATTATAATATATATATATAATTATATATATTAAATTCGTATATACATACAATACATAGATATACATATAATACATATTATATATATATCAATATATATATATATATAGATATATATTATAATAAATATTCATAATATTATATATTATAAATATATATATACATATATTATATATAATATATATGTATGAATTATATGTATGTATAATACATTAATTATTATGATAAAACATATATAGATATACTATATATATATATTAATATATATCTAATATATATATTATATTATATGTGTGCGTGTGTTGTGAGGTGTGTGTGTTTGTGTGTGTGTGGTTTGTTGGGGGGTGGGGGGGTGTGTGTGTGTGTGTATGTGTTGTGTGTGTGTGTGGTATGTGTTGTAATGTGGGTGTGTGTTGTTTGTGGTTGTGTGTTGGTGGTGTGTGGGTGGTGTGTGTTGTGAGTGGTGTGGGTGTTGGGTGTGTGATGAAATATATTATATATTGATTGAGTGAGAATATATTAACATATATATATATATATTAGAATATATCTAGTAATGGATATATGAGCATATTATTAATAATAGTATATATATATATATATATATATGATTTATAGATATATATATCTATATTATATATTTATAGTATCTTAATATATATATATATATATACAATATTATATATATTATATATACATACATATATTATATATATTAATACACATTATAATATATATATCTACTCACATAATATATAATATATATATATTTATAATATATATATATAAATAATATATTATATATATATATATATAATATATATATATGCACAGATAGATCGATATAGAATGATAGATTATTGCCCACACAGACACAAATTAATCCTTGCGGAAGTCCTTTACCAACACCGTTAAATAATTTACCACTTCTGTTTATTATCCACATTAATTCACAAATGACAAAACACACCGAAGGCCCTTTTATCACGTTCCCACAGTTTAAATTTGATTACAAACACCCTACATTGTCTCCAATAAAGACGTAATTCTCATGGCCTCAATCTTACTCAACCGTCAACCACCGACTTCCCGTGTTGCAAGCCCAAAGCCTTTGCAATCTGGGGGGGCCGGCAACCCTCGTGTTCCCTCACTCAAGAGTTCAAACTTGCCTTTAACTCAATAAGAAAAACTCGGGGCTGTTCCCCTGACTCGCTTACGACCCTGTGTCATTCTACTGTTGAAGAGGCAAGAACAAATGGGGACTAAGCATTGGCTTTAACTGACGTCCCCCCTTGCAATTGAGACCCAACCACTTGTCAAATCTTGCGGTCCTTTGTCGGTGGTAAGCGTTTTGGTTTCGTTTTATGGGACTAAGTGTGTTTAGTTCTGGCTTGTGACGCGGAACTACTTGTGTGTTTGTTGTGATATAAAGTTATAGAGATACTTATACACGTGTGTGCACCACATACACACGTGCACGCAGAAATGGATACGTTCACATATAAGCAAATGCTTACATACACGCAAAAAAGGCATATATATACACGTATATGTACATAAATAGAAACACATACATACATGTACACAAACACATAGACACACACACAAACACACATACAAACAAACACATACACACAAGCAATCACACACACAAACACACGACAAATCTACAAACAACAAACAACCACACAACAAACAAACAAACACTAACACACACACACACACAGAACGCATACACACACTACAAACAAACAAACAAACAAACACAACTCTCACCCTGATTCACGATAATACAACCAACAATTAAAGTACAAGAACGCCTCCACACGTGTCACTGACTGCACAGATTCCTTGTGCAAATTCCAAGTTTGTGTATCTGACTGCATGGGGTTTATATAGCAAGGAAATTGCACATTAAAGCGAGTGTTCCTACAAGTAGTTATCCCTTAGCTTACAGTGTGCATGTTTTCGTGGTGGTGTTCTAAAATTTTCTCTTAGTTTTTTTGGAATTTAATGGTTTCTTTGTCAGTGTACTGATGAGGATGAGGAGTAAATGACATTTCTTATCTTTTTTTAATTGACGTTTATAATTTCACTTTTTTTAAATTGTTTTCTGAATGTTTGAGGTTTGTATAAATCGTATCTATATATCTATATCTATATACTATATTGAGTGTGTTTGTGTTTGTGTGTGTGTTTGTTGTGTATATCTAAGCATATTTCTCCACATGCCTGGTAAGCAATTATGTGGCAGGGGGGGGGGGGGTATGAATGGTATACGTCGGTCTGGCGTCTTTCATATTTCATGTACCTGTATATATTAATTTCGCCTTATTTGTTTGTTTTTTGTGGGGTGTTCCTGACATGATTCTGGGGTAACCACCAATAAGGAAAAAGTGAACGAAACATTTTGAAACACAGATATAGACATAAAGATAAATATCGGATAGCATAATGATAAAGATAGCAAAATATTTGGCAATGAAACGGATTGAAAAAAGAAAAAAAGAAAGAAAGAAAACAAAGAAATGAAAAAAAGAAAAAATGAAAAAAGAAAGTAAAGAAAAACAAAGAGAAGAAAAGAAAAAAAAGCAAGAACTGAAAAAAGAAAATAAAAAGAAAGAAAAGAAAAACAAGGTAAGATGACGATCATCCAACCAATACAATCAGCAAGGTAATCAATAACACCACCACTAGAGTAATTGGGGATGATGATCATAATTAAGGTGATAATAGTATCATCAAGAATCGTAACATGGTGTGAAAAAGCGTTCTAATGATGGATATGATTATGACTATCTAATGAAAAGAAAAGAAAAGAAAAAATAAAAACAGTAGGAATTATTCCTATAGAAATAAGAAAACTATGATAGAAAAAAAACTATTTCAAAATAAATATACCAATAGACGAATAAACAGTTTGATTCTAGATATGTGGAAAGGATAATCTATAATCTGGATTTTTTTTTTTTTTTTTTTTTTTTTTTTTTTTTTATTAATGGTGTATAAGCCTAATATCTATAAATAACTGTGTTATTTTCATGAACTATTACTGGAGATTACAACTAGTGAGATTGCTGAATATGTTTTTCATATAACGGATATTATGCATATATATATATATATATATATATATATATATATATATATATATATTATATATATATATTATATATATATGTATATGTATTATATATAAATATATATATATATATATATATATATATATATATATGTATATATATATAAATATATATTTATATATATATTATATATTATATTATATATATATATATATATATATATATATACTTACTTACTTGGTGTAAAACACGCTAGTGCCTCATGCTGGGGCCATCCTGGAGATCCGGCCGCCTTTTGTTAGTTGCATGAAACTGAACTTGATGAGGGATGGAATTTAATTCAGCCCTCGTTCTTTCACTTCCACTCGTTAGTGGTTCATCTAGAATTGAATTAGGCAGCCATCTAATTTTCTTTTA
>NW_028234429.1:31785466-31790466 GCF_977035675.1 Penaeus japonicus | reverse complement strand
TATAATACTTTAATATAATTATATTATAATATCATTTGAGTTGTATACTAGAGATATACAAGATATATATATCATATGTATAGTGTATATTAGATATACTATACAAGAATATATGATGTATATATCTAGATATATGTCTTAAGTATATATATATATATAATTTCATATATAGAATTTAATTTTATATATTTAATATGAGTTATAGCCATATAATATGTTTTATTCTTAACTAGCATACACTTATATGCGTTTTAGTACATGTATCTATATCCTTTTCTTTCTTTCGTTCTTTTGTTTCCTTATCATTTATAACCAACTTCGTCCTCGATTTAGGCATAGCCCGTGTTTGTGTGTAATCGTTAGACATATGAAAGTTGACATCCTTCTCAGCTTTTTCTAGGCTATGATTAATTAGTAGAAATGCACACCTGTTATTACCGATGTGAGAGGTTTGCTCAGGGTTACACCTGTACCCAATCGTACCTGGATATTCTTAAATTGCAGAATCTATATTCGAACTATTAATTAAGTTCCGAAACAATCTTCCTATTTATATTGCTTAGTTAGACAGTAACAGGAAATTTAAGACTAGGGCAAACAAGCAACAAAAAAATTCTCTTCGTAACAGATTCTGCAAAGCTATGTATCCTATTATTATATCTATGTTCTCAAGGCTGTCGCGATTCTTTTAGCTCGCTATCCCGTTCCTTGTTCATGTGTGTTAGCGCTGCTATAGTAACTCAAACACAAGTGTCTTTGTGTCTTGACATCGCTCTCTAGACACTTAATGTATTTGCTTCCATGCAATTGCAACCTGTTTTGAGGACTCGCTCTTGTGTATATAAATTTTAGATATTTGTGTGTGATAAGGTTTAATCGCTGGATATAATCACGCATTGATGATATATTATAGATACTATAGTATAGTCTATTACTTAGATCTATATATTATTATATATACTATAGGCTAACCGTCCGCTTCAGTATATATATGAATCAAAAAAAAAACTATTGCCTTGTAATGACTGTTCTGTCAGTTATATGACAGTAAATTTAATAATTACCACGTCCGCGACTGTAATGTAAGATGGGAGAATAAACTTGCAAGGTTTCCTCCTTTCATCAAGTGTGACTTGTGTTATCTAATTATATATCATATACTCAGTTATTTAATTTTATTATATATATATGTGTATTTTGATATATATCAAGTATCTTTATACTATATATACATATATCTATATATACATATATGACATATACAACACACACACACACACACCACACAAGACATGTGACACACATGCACACACACACAGTGACACAGTCACACACAACATATATTATTATTATCTATATATAGTATAGATTATACTTAATATATATATATATTATATAATTACCTAATATATTATATTTACTATATACTATATATATACACACACACACACAAATGTCCTGACAGCATGACTACGTAGTGGTATGCGGCTTGTGGATATAAATGAGTGTATCTGAGGCGACTAATGGACCGGCGCGTAACCCCACGCGGCTCACGGCTTTATCCGCATAGATGTGTGACGCTTTGTGACGATCTTAGCTCGTGTCTCTGTGCAAATGAATCGATACCTTGCGACCGCCCGCGCTACTGCGGACCAGAGACCAAGGAACAGAATCATGTACGTCATGAATTATGTATAGATTGGGCAATTGCACAACCCTGTCGCAAAGTCAAGCCGGAACTAAAGCACTCATAGATTGCAATATTTCGCCTGACTAAACAAAGGTGGAGGATTGTTGGCCTTTGCTAAAGTATCGACAGTTGCGGAGGTCAAGGCGAACGTTGACCTATTAAAGGATGAATAGTTGACAAAATTATGATTCTAAATTTCATCAGTCCGAAAAGGCTGATCCATGTCGCTTTTATTCTCTCGTGAAATAGCGAAGAGCTCGTCAGACTTTCCAAAGGAACAGAACAGTGTGTTTTTAGTTCCACATTCACTCGTCGTGTTGCCAGAAGTAACACAACCCAGTGTCAGATTGCAGTATTTTGTTTGTCGTCATTTTTAAGGTTATCGTTTTTACTCTATTTTTCGTCAGTTCTGCCGATATCTTTCATTCCAGCAGTTCATGCCATTCATGAGCGGTTTTCACCATCACTATTGTATTGGCAGAGCCAAAATTAGCCCGTTTATTCCTTTAGGTAAAATTCGAGGAGGGGCTCCCCCGTACAGACTCTTTTCTCCATGCTCTTGTCAGATAAAAAACGGTGTTGTCTACTGTGCTTGGTGTCAATATTTGCTCGGGCGGTGATTGGTGGACGAACTCTGAGAGCGTGCTTCTCATTGGATGACCAGGGTTATGTCGGGGCGGGATACAGTGGGAGTCGTAACTGTTATGGTCATGAATTGCGCCAGAGGGGATTTGCGATCATGTTTTTTCTGTGGCACCCGGCACTTGGTGTCATAGTTCGCGTGCCTTATTAAGGAACCCTCGGAACGTGCTGTACGATGGGGGTAAAATAACTAGTCTAAGAACACTTAATGCCCCAACTATGGAAACTTTTCAAATTGTTAGTACATACCTACGACATATACAATAGCTTTCCTATAGGTGTGTGGTTGTTCTACGCCCTGTCGCTTGCGCTGGTCGCGCGCAACCCTTCGTTTGTTGTGTGCTGATGATACTGTGTGTGCTGTGAGGTTGTGTCCACACATAGCATGATGTGGACATTCTTTCCGTCTTTCCTCGCAGGTAGAACACTGCTGGTTGACATTGGTTAATGTACCTTAACCAATGTTTTGTTGTTTTGTTATTGACAGATACATCTTTGGAGAGTTATGAGAGGGCGACATAATGCCGGAGGAACAATTTCACATTTCTCGGATTCTGGCGTGAGGACTGGGAGATGGAAAAGTCAATACTGTATTTACAATTCAATTATTCGGATTTAGGATGACTATAACGCTAGATACATGTTTTTTAATAGTTTCTAGGCCATCCACTATTATTTCGTCGTTTTGATATACGTTAACTTTATACTATATATACTATAGTTTTATATAGTTAAATTATTTTATATAACAGATATTGATATAGTGATATATAATATAGAGAGATAGTTATATAGATACTTACATATATGATACATATTATATACTATATATATATGTATATAGTATATATTTATATATATATATATACTGTATAGTATATTATATATATTATACATACATACCACACACACATACACATACACAACACCACACACCACACACACACAACACCACACACACACACACACACGCACACACACACACCACCCACACCAACACAGTGTGTGTGTTGTGTGTGTGTGTGTGAGTGTATATATTTATATATATATATATATATATACTAGTATTATATATATATATTTAATATATACATATATATATTATATGTACATCATATATATATATATATTTATATATATACATATATATATTAATATTTATATATAATATACATATACCATATACCATATATATATATACTAATATATATATATATATTATATATATAGTTATATATATATATATATATATTTATAAGAGTGTGTGTGTGTGTGTGGTGATGGGTGTGTGTGTGTTGTGCGTTGTGTTTACCCATGTGTGTGTATACATTTAATACTACTATATATTATACTATACCTATAGTATATATTGATTGATATGTATAATATATATGCAATGACTATAATATATGTATGTACTGTTATACTACTATGCATATGCATTAGCATATATGTATATAGTATCTATATGCTTGTTTATTATAATATATAACTATATATATATGTTAGATATATAAGCCATACTGATATATATATATATATAATGTATGTATATATGTGATGTTACTTGTTAGTATATATGCATATTGCATTGCATAATATGTTATATAGTTATCTATATCTATTTTAAAAAATATATATATTATTACTAAACTTTATATATCCTAATATATAATTAAGAATATAAATAATACATACGATCTATTATCTATCCTATCTTCTATCTACTCTATCTATCTATCTATGTGTATATATATCATTAGATATATAATATATATATATATAATATATATATTCATATTTAGATCATAACGCATATAATTATAATAATATATATAAGTATAAAAATTAAAGTATTCAAAATTATATATATATCTCAATAATATATAACTATATATAACAATATATATTTAATAGTATATATATGTTATATATATATATATAAATGCCATTTATTATAATTACCTATTATATATATATCTTATAAGAATAAAATATAATATTAACCATATATAGATACTATTAACTAATATATAAATGATATACTATATATAATATATATATGTATATATAAATACGCTCTATATTATATATATTCTATATATATTAGTACCTTATATAATATATATATATGCTTAAGTTGATATACATCATGATTGTCAACATTGTATAGTCTTATAAATGCTATCAACACCTACTCAAGGAATTAAAAATACCACAACCCTAAAGTTGCCTATTACTACCGCGATTGTGCTATTGGCTCTGCGATGTGAATTAATACCCACTTCTGTCGTGGCGTGGATTAGTCTTCACCCCGCATACAAAAAGCTTCAACGCATAAGCTACGGTCGATTCACATCATGCACACTCGTAAAAAGTAAAAATAGGAACCCCAAAATAGTAATACAGCTTGCGGCTAACATTTGATAATTAACGCCTTCATGTTTCGAAAATGTAGGCCAAAGGAAGGGTCCCTTGTATTTCTAAGTTAGGCTTTTAAGTCCTATTTGCCACGCTTAATGGGTTGATCAATTGGAGCTGACTCTAGGATTTACAACCCCTTTTAGGCAATTTGTTGTAGGCTTCTCAAATTCCAGGTAGCTGTTGAGAATTGATACGGAAGAATTTTAACCTCAAACAATGCCTGCGCCCGCTGTTAGGTATTGAG
>NW_028234429.1:31747800-31752800 GCF_977035675.1 Penaeus japonicus | reverse complement strand
TTCTTCTATGCCTCATACATTTTTTTTTTTTTTTTTTTTTTTTTTGTAACTAAATGGCTTTCATCACTTTCTTTACGACTCGCCATCATATCAGACTGAATCAATTTTTCTTCACCCATAAAATCTCCTTGATATAAAAATCACGAATTCTAAAGAACATCTAGAATGCAATCAATTTAAAGCGTGTTGATGGAGCTGAGTACAATAGAGTCTCATTCAGATGCGAAATTAATCTTCGTGCAAGGGGGGGAAAAAATTACAGATACAAAAATAACAACAACAGCATCAAAGCCTCAATTCCTAACAGTTTAGCTCAACCAGCAACATAAACACTGTCAAAAATGCATCAACAAATTGCAGAATAAACTTTCGATTTTGGAAGGGAGAATGCACCGGCATATGCAAACAATAGATGGCTACCGTTTATACGATATGTGATGTATATTGCATGCATTTATGCGTAGATATACATACTAGCAATATTTTTTTTTTTTTTTTTTTTTTTTTTTTTGTCTTTCTCTCTATCTCTGTCTGTCTCTGTCTGCTCTCTCTCTCTTTCTCCTAGTAGAAACATACCTTTGCTAGACAGAAATAGGCAACATGAGGGTAGTCTGCGTCAGGGTTGCTTCAATTGTGGCGAATTCAACCACAGGCAATCAACCTGCAGATTCGACCACAAAATTAGATGTACTTCATACAATATGTATGGCCACAAAAGTAAACTATGTCATCATTATTGCTATGAATAGGATTATGGCCAAGAAGGGAGTGCCGGTGGCAATAAAGAGAAAAGGGACCTAGTTAATATAGTCCATATAAATGCTCAATCTGTTCTCTGCCATAGAGATGATATAGAAATGCTAATCAAAGTGAAAGACATAGACATCTTATGCATAAGCGAGACATGGCTCATCCCCAGTATTAGTGACTCTTTCGTTCACATCCCTTCCTTTACCATTTACCGCCGTGACCATGGACGCGGAGGAGGAGTGTGCGTGTACATCAGGGATGAACTAAAGGCCACAGTTATAACTCTAGGTATTGATGAAATAGAAGGAGTCGAGGACATATGGATTACTGTGCAGTGTAGAAAATTACGATCCGTCATTATTGGTTGCATCTATAGACATCCGCATGCACATGCTACATCTTTTAAATATGTTTCCGATTGTTTGGAAAATATATGTCTCCGTAAAAAAAACTTTGCAGTAGTAGGGGATTTCAATGATAATATGTTAATAACTGATAACAAAATGCATAAATTAATAAGAACTATGAATTTATCACAGATGATAGACAGGTCAACAAGGATAACCTCGACATCTACAACAATTTTAGATTTGATGATAACAAATAAACCAGAAATTATCTCTGACATTGAAGTAATGCCTAGTCCAATAGCAGATCATGAATTGATAACTGCCTCTCTAACTCTAAGCAAACCAAAAGGTCAACCTGTTTTCCAATCATCCCGATGTCTTAAAAACTATAATCAGAATTACTTCTGTGACCAATTATTAGAACACATTCACTCTCTTAACGAGATACTACTTACCGACAATGTCAATTTACAAGTGTCCGTTTTAAATAGGGTTTTTCTGAACTGTATGGATAAGTGTGCACCTATCGTAGCTAGAAAAGTAACCCGGCCACCAGCCCCATGGATAAATAGGGAAATAAAAGATGCTATTGAAACAAGAGATAAAATTAGGAAGAGAATTCAGGCCGGTAACTATGAAACATCCTTACGTGATCATTATAAGGCTGAAAAGAAACGTGTTAAAATACTAATGGATACAAGTAAAAAACAATATTATAAAGAGAAATTACACGCCGGTAAAAATGATATGAGTGCTACATGGAAAACCATCAGGAAAATTATTCCTGATCATAAAAGTAATTCTCTACAAACGAATGATCTTAACCTAAAGGAGAGAGTAGAAAATTTCAATGAATATTTTGCAAATGTTGGAAAACATGCCTATGAAAAGTCACGGGAAAATCTTCCTACACAAGATAATGTAGTTACTCGGGCTGACAATCACAATGGAGGTTCTGATAACATTTTTAGGGTAAATCCTGTAGATGTCAATGATGTTATTTTAACTATAAAATCCCTTAAAGAAAGCAACTCATATGGCTCAGACGGTATTCCGTATAGTTTTATAAAAGATTCATTATCAGTTATAGTATTTTATATAACAATTATTGTAAATACCTCAATAGTCACAAATGTGTTTCCTGATTCATGGAAAATTTCTCATGTTATCCCTCTGCACAAAGGTAATGACAAAGATGAATTAAGCAATTATAGGCCGATATCGCTCTTACCAATCTTTTCCAAAGTATTGGAAAAAAAATTGTTGCCAAACAGCTAATGACTTTCTTAGAGTCACAAAAACTACTCTCTAATAGTCAACATGGTTTCCGTAAGCAGCTTTGTACAGAAACCGCCCTTATTAAAATCTCTGATAGAATATATCATAATATAGATAATAAGAAATTGTCCCTCCTTATCTTACTAGACTTATCAAAAACTTTTGATAATGTGTACCACGACATGCTTATAGAAAAATGCCAAGAACTGAACATAAGTCCTCTTTGGTTTCAGAATTATTTACATAATAGATTGCAATCTGTGAGAATAGGGAATGTGCTTTCTACCCAGAGAACTGTCTGCTTTGGTGTTCCCCAGGGATCAGTGTTAGGACCAATTCTTTTCTCTATATACGTTAATGACTTGTCAGAACATATCCCAGATTGCTTTGTCGTTCAGTATGCTGACGATACCCAGTTACTTTTAACGGGAGATACTACGAATATTGTAGATTTGATTATGAGAGCAGAAAGTTCCCTTTCAACTATTAAACTATATTTCCAAAGAAATGGTCTACTTTTGAATGAAAGCAAAACACAATGTATATTTATTGGCTCTCGACACCTTATCTCACAAATACCAAATGATGTTTCCATAAATTTCAATAACGACCATATAATACCAAAGTCAGAAGTAAAAAATTTAGGAATATATTTTTATCAATATATGAATTTCAGCTCGCATATAGATGAATTAAGCAGAAAAGTTAATGGTATCCTCATTTATCTTCATAGAATAGGGGATAGCTTTGAAATGTCAACACGTACAATGGCGGTAGTCATTGGTACTTAGCCTTATTAATTATGGCTTGATAATTTGGGGAGTCACAACTAAAGAACAAATTGAAAGAGTTCAAAGGTTGCAAAATTTTGCTGCTAAAGTTGCAATTGGAGGATTACGGAAATATGATCATGTAACCCCTGCTTTGAAGCAATTGAAATGGTTGAATATTAGTAATAAATATATATACGATATATGTAATCTAATGTTTAAAAACTTACATCAGTGCTTTCCCGATTGGCTGTTTAGTCTTAACACAATGAACGAAATGATAGGCACAAAGACAAGACAAGGAAATAATTTACATGTTCCAAGAACATATGCGGTGTCTGGCACAAAAATGTTAGCAGTAAGAGGCCCAAAGATTTGGAATCAGATACCATTGCACATTAAGAATACTGCTTCACTTTCTGCCTTTAAAAACAGATTAAAGGACCACCTACTACATGACTAAATGTAACCTTACTACGATATACTGCAAGATGTAAAACTGAATATTACTTTACTACAACTGCAATGCTAACTTTTACTAAAAGTATTAAGGTAGGATTATATATCTAATTGCAATTTTTATTATGCATGTATATATATATGCTATTTCTCCATATATGTCATATTATTTTGTAAAAAAATTATATGTATTGTATAAATTTGAATGTTAAAATCAAAATACTATATATGGCTGTAACATGAACTGTGATAATCTTGTACATAGGATAAATATTTTATTCTACAAAGAATGAGACAATGTAAATTTGATTTGTCTCTTATGGTATATCCTTTTATAAGAATGATGTAAGTTTTATTTGATTTCATATGATATGCATTGTATTAATTTGAATTTTAATATATGATATATATGGTTGTATAGATGAACTGTGATAATCTTGTACATTAGGATCAATATTTTAGTCTACAAAGAATGTGACAATGTAAAGTTTTATCTGTCTTTTATGATATATCCTTTTATGTGAATGATGTACTTTTTATTTTAATTGATGTTAAACACACTTGTAATCTATCTTTTAAATATGTAATATGTAAATGTATATCTAATTATGTTTACATACATGTATGTATTATAATGAATACCCAGTGTAAATTGGAAATAAAGTTTTATTATTATTATTATTATTATATTAATATAACTCTCTCTCTCTCTCTCTCTCTCTCTCTCTCTCTCTCTCGGTCTGTCTCTCTCTCTCTCTCTCTCTCTCTCTCTCTCTCTCTCTCGGTCTGTCTGTCTCTGTCTGCTCTCTCTCTCTCTGTTTCTGTTTGTCTCTCACTCTCTACACCTCTCTCTCTTTCTCTCACTCTCTACTACTCTCTCTCTTTCTCTCACTCCCCTCCCCCCTCCCCCCCTTCTCTCTCTCTCTCTCTCTCTCTCTCTCTCTCTCTCTCTCTCTCTCTCTCTCTCTCTCTCTCTCTCTCTCTCTCTCTCTCTCATCCCCCCCTCTCTCTCTACCCTCCCCCCAACTCCTCAAACCTCCGTCCCCAAAACCCCAAACCACCCCCCACCCCACCCCCAACCCCAAAACCACCCCCACCCAACCCCCCAACCCCCACCCCTTAACGGAACACAAGCTTGAACCGAGGATCTTAATACATGATTATTTTCCTCTCCGCTGAACCTTAATTAAAGCGAGACCCGAAGGGAGGAACGCGAGATTGCAAGGGTAAGCCATAGGCAACGTCGGTAAGGCCAAGTTGCAGGGGGGAAAAAATAACTTTATGAGGGGAATATTGGGTCTACTATTTGTGAGGGGAATGGTGTTTGTTGTTTGTTATTGTCGTTGTTATTGTCTTTGGTGTTATCGTAACTATCGTTGTTGTTGTAACTATT
>NW_028234429.1:31709245-31712700 GCF_977035675.1 Penaeus japonicus | reverse complement strand
GCTACCACTGAACTAGACAGATAACTGTTCAAGGCTACGAGACAGCACGGCTATGTTGCTATGTGTGATGCCAACTTATATGTTTATCTGAAATTATCTAATTTAACATAATCTCTAAACCTTTTTGTTATGCTTTGTCTTCGTTTTGTGAATGGGTGAGTTCCTATGTACGTGATATAAGGAGGGGAAAAGCTGCCATTAACTATGCGTGACGTAAAAAATACTTTACAACATGGACATGTGGCATCATAGTGTTTATCAGATCCCGGTAAACTTATCCCCAGAAAATCTATCTAATTGTATACCAAATTACTATCATAAAACTGTTCGTTAATGTACCGTGCCGTCTTCATTTTAAGCTTTTATTCACAGTGCTTGACAAGAGGGTCAAAAAGCGACTGCTAACAATAGCCCCATGAAACGCATGCAAGGCCAAGCGACCGTGTGTGTGGGGACAGGCCGCGTTTTTACCGCTATTCATCGTTTCTTATCAAAACGTATCGTCCCCCACAGACTCTATCGGCAATACTTATTGCTGTCGTTAGAAATGCAAAAAAATGGGATTTCTATCGAATGGCAACGAACAGTTTCGTCGATAAGTGGATCTGATTTACCGAAATATAGGATGTCGTTTTTATATATACATATACATACACACATATATACATACATACATACATATACATACATATATATATATATGTATATATATATTATATAATATATATATATATAGTATAGAGTATATTCTAAATTATAAAGAATATGATATATATATATATATATATATATATGCGCGCGCGTGTGTGTATGTATATAGATTAGAAGGAGATTTATATAGATAACACATACACACACAGACACACCTCACATATACTGTGTGTATATATTATAAATTATATATATATATATATATATATATAATATATATATATATATATATCTATATATAATAAATGTAATATATATAATACAGATATAAATTATGTGTGTATGTGTGTTGTTGTGTGTGTGTGTGTATTTATAAGGCACTTGTGTATATATTTATGTTTATACATACACGTATATGACACAAATACACATATGTTGTGGGTTCTTTGTATATATATATATATAATATAAGATATATATATATATGAATATATATATATAATATATATACATATATATATATATATATATATATATATATTATATATATATATTATATATATAAAAATATAGAATATATATAGAGATATATATATATACATATATATATATATATATATATGTATATATATATATATATATAATTATATAAATATAATATCTAAATCATATATATATATATATGTATATTCACTTGTTGTGTGTATTTATATATACATTATATATATATATATAATATATATATATTTAAATATATATATATATATATATACATATAAATATTGGTGTATTCATATATGTGTGTATTTATATATACATGTATATATATATATATATATATATATATATATATATATATATGTGTGTGTGTGTGTGTGTGTGTGTGTGTGTGTGTGTGTGTGTGTGTGTGTGTGTGTGTGTTTATATGTCTCTATTCATGTATAACCATACATAAGAGTATTTGCATACTGGTTCAAAAACAAGAGAACAGGCGAACGAAGCAAAATAAAAAAAAAGGAAAAAAGAAAAGAAAAGAAAAGAAAAGAAAAAAAAAACACCTGCACGAGGCGACATCCTTTCAAAAGATTTCGCTTTCTGTTTAAACGTGTTTAGGACACAACAATCTTTGTGTAAGGCGATTAATGCTATTTTCAGTCCGTCGTATAATGATTTACGTCTGTCTGAATGTGATTGTTTTCTCTCGTTGGTATCAAAGAGGATTATGTCCTTTGCAGTTTTTTTTTTCTTTTTTGTCTTTCATGGTTTTGTTTTCTTCACACAGGCGTAAATGTGTTTGTAGATTTATGTATTCATGTGTGTGTGTTTATGTTAGTGTTTGTGTTTGTGTATGTTTGTGTTTGTGTGTGTGTGTGTGTTTGTGTTTGAGAATGTTTGCGTGTGTGTGTGTGTTTGTGTGTGTGTTTGTGTGTGTGTGTCTGTGTGTATTTGTGTTTGAGAATGTATGTGTTGTATGTATGTATGTGTACGTGTGTGTGTGTACGTGAATGTAAATGCATACAGAACACATGTGTACATTTCGATACGTAGATAAAGTTTAAGCAAGAAAAAAACAATAGCAATAATGATAATGATGGCGATAAAAAAGTATATGGATCGTCATGATAAAAATCAAAATAATAATGATAAGGACAGTAGTGATAAAAATAATGATGACAAAGATGACATAAATAATGACGATAATAAGAACATCATTGTTATTATCAACAAGAACGACAACGATATTTATGATGATAATGTAAATAAAAAATATTTAATAAAATTACGAAAAATGATCATAATCATAATATAATAACAGTGAAGATGATCATTATGATTTTAAAAACAAGAATAGTATTAACAGTTATAACGTTGATAATCATGATAATGATGGTAGTAATGAGGATAATGATAATGATAGTGAAGAGATAATTATTTCCATTAGTATCATTACCATCATCATCATTAATATCCATTATTATCATTATCATTATCATTTATGTTATTATTATTAATGTGATTATCCTCATTATTATCATTATTTTCAAGAGTACTAATGACATAATTATATGAGCAATGTTTATATATTGATAATAAAGGTGATAACAATAGCATTGAATATGATAACGGTGATCATGGTAATATATATGATTATATTTTTAGTAATGATAGTAATAGAAATAATTAGAGTCTTAAAAAAAAATAGAAAAATAATAATAATAATGATAATGATAATAATAATAATAACAAAACCAATAGTAATAATGATAATAATAGCAAAAAAATGATAAAAATGATAATAACAAAACCAAGAGTAATAAAGATAACAATAACAATGATAACATCAGTGACAAGAATAACAAACAAACACAAAAATAATACAAGAGGAAAAGATATCACTAATGATAATAAATAAATAATGAAAACCCGTCACGACATAACTCAAGAATCGAAAAATATTCTGTCCTCAAACTCATGTCCACAAAGCCATGAATCAGTCACACAGTGATCGGAAATGTGTGAGGATTTATGCTTATAACATAGTAACCGAGACGTTGGCATTGTGATGTTGAAGTGAGCATGATGCATGTTGAAGTGAGTCAAAGAGACGAGTGAAAAGGGTTGTGGACTTTATAAGGAATTTGGTGGAAAGTTTTGTTCTCTGGTTTCTTCTCCTCCTGAATCCGGTTTATATCTGCATGTATATGTATATATGGATGAATGTGTGTGTGTGTGTGTGTGTGTGTATATATATTAGATCATATTGATATAGATATATATATATATAGTATATATATGTATATATC
>NW_028234429.1:31681745-31691745 GCF_977035675.1 Penaeus japonicus | reverse complement strand
GATGCATTTGTAGTTTATGAAAGACTTACAAATGAATGATATTCAATGCCTGTAAATAAATACTCCATTTTCTAGAAATGTCCACACACAACAGGATAACCTCCACGCTCGTGTTTGGAATGCCCCTTGCATGCTGGAAGAACACACATAAAATGCAAAAAAGGAAGAAGAAAAAAAGAAAGAAAAAAAAGGGGAAAAAAGAAATATGGAAAAATAGAAATGTCAGAAAGAGAGATACACCAGAAATGAAAACGCTGTTTCCACCCGTTGACAGCTAGCACGCCCAGCAGTCTCAAACTGTCCTACGAGCCTGAACTAATTCCGCAATGTGTTCTGGGAACGAGTGTGATGGCGTCTCTTTGTCCTGTTGCGAGAACTTGTTATACCGTAGCCTTTATTGAAACTGTTTATGTAGCGAAATACTGTTATTGACTGTTGCCTGTGTTTAGATCTTAGTAAACAGACGGATATATGAATAGTTGTCGTTTACCAGGTCTTTAGAAACAAGGCTCATTTGTATGTAAAAAAAAGGACAAAATTTACTCAAAAGGTCCAAGCTAATTTTAGTTTCTATTATTATCTATAAATCATTCATTCATATTCCAACTAATGACAATTCATATTCTTATACTGTGTTCCTAACATGTGCTTATTTACACTGGCAAATTGTCACAATGAAGTAACGGGCAAGTCTGTTTTATTAAACCCTAACATGCTGACGATTGTGTGTGATCGAATCTACTTGCAACAAAATACTGTATGCACGTGCACACTTTAATTAATAATTGCCTCTTTCAAACCACGCTACCGTGCACTTACTTGCCTAACTAATATCTGAAGGACCGAAAATGCTGACCAGCAGGAGGCTGGGAATATCTCTCATGTGTATATACATACATACATACATACAT
Organism: Penaeus japonicus; assembly: GCF_977035675.1. Taxonomy (NCBI): domain Eukaryota; kingdom Metazoa; phylum Arthropoda; class Malacostraca; order Decapoda; family Penaeidae; genus Penaeus; species Penaeus japonicus. Next base: position 31,690,834 of record NW_028234429.1, on the reverse strand, counting down.
ACATATATATATATATATATATATATATATATATATATATATGTATATATGTATATGTATATATATATGTATATATATTTGTATATATATATATATTTATATATATATTTGTATATGTATATGTATATATATATTTATATATATATATATATATATATATATATATATATATATATATATATTTGTATATATATATATATATATATATATATATATATATATATTTATATATATATATATATATATATATATATATATATATATATATATATATATATACATACACACACACACACATACACAGATACACACACACACACACACACACACACACACACACATACACACACAAACAAACATATACACACACAAGACTTACCGAGCGGGTCTCCTCTCAGCTCTTCGAGTCATTCCAATACTAACCAGAGGCAATGAACCCGCCACTACCACAGACATAACTCAAAAAAACCCTTTTCCCTAAACGCGTTTGACCTCACCTAACCCCCCCCCCTCCCCCATCCACAAGCTTCCTCACTGACCAGATCCTTATCACTTAAGCTTCCTCCTTACCAACCAAACCCCCTCCCCTCTATGACCCGAGTAACCTCAGCTGACCCTCTGACCTTAGATAGTAACCCAAGACAAAGGTCCAGCATGGCATGAAGACTTACCTGGCGTCTGTAATAGTTAGTCGTGAATTAGTCCTTGACCCTTCGACCTGGGTTATGACATTCAACCTGTTTCTTGAGCCATCGTAGTTCACCATCTGGTCACCGTGGTACCAAAACACGAACGGTGGTTTGCTCTGGAGTAGGAAATGTTCTGGTTATTGAACGCGTTGGTTATTGAACGAACGCGTTACTGGGTATTTGGTTATTGCAAATGGTTAGATTTAATGGTTTATTTCATTCCTCTTATCGTTATTATTGGTATTATTATCATCATTATTGTTATCATCATTATCATCATTATCATAGTTATCCTCATTACCATTATTTTATCATTATCATTATCATTGCTAATGATCTATTGCTATCATCATTCTTATAATTATCATTGATATTGTTATCATAATCATCACCATCATCGTTATCATTATCATTAATGTTACTGTTATTATCATTAATACTATCATTAATAATATCCCTATCATCATCAAGTCATTTCTATCATAACAGTTACTACCATAATCATTATAATATTATTCTTATATCACGGTCTTCAGAATTAATATCATCACCATCATCATCATCATCACCATCCTCATCATCATCACCATCCTCCTCATCATCCTCATCATCAGTATCATCACCATCAATCATTAATATAATCACCGCCATCACTTTTGATATGACAAAACAAGTGTGATTTAATTCCATTTTTCCAACGCATCGAGATACATATCTCTCTCCCTCTCCTTTTTATATTCAAATAAAGAATCCGTTTTACTCTTCCAGTATTTCCTGGTTGGGACTGTGCAATTGCATTAGTTCAATAGCACACGTGTCACTCAGTATTTAGCAGAAGGGGAGGGAATTCCATGTTGCAAAATTCCCAGTCAGCCAGTCAGTCAGTCAGTCAGTCAGTCAGTCAGTCAGTTCCCCAAGCAGTGCTAGAAGTAACTGGATACATTGGAACAGGATGGTGAGATCTGACTGAGAGTTTGATTTCATTATTTGATTTTGGGGTAGCGGATGCGTAGACTTATGTACGTGTAATCTTTTGTAAGATCTATGCAGATTGTACTACTTGTGTGCTTTGTTTGTTTGTTTGTTTGTTTGTGTGTGTGTGTGTGTGTGTGTGTGTGTGTGTGTGTGTGTGTGTGTGTGCGTTTCTGCATCACACACACACAAACACACACACACACACACAAACGAACACATTCAAACACAACCACCCACACATTTTCCCCCCAACATGTTCATGCACTGTATTCCATGCATTTCTCGTGACCTATACCTGCTGTATGACGCAGACGAGCGTGATAGTGTCTCCCTCTTGCACGTGCAGCTCTTGAGGCCCAAGCACGACAGCACGTGGTGTGTTGACGTGCAGGTTGACGAATTGCGAGAGCACCCCCGTACCCGTGTACATCTGTGGAGAAAAAAGGGGTATTGTAATGTTTTATTATCATTCATAGTATACTTCGTGTAGTATATGCATTTGAAAATAACATATATATCGTCTAGATCTTTTGTTTATGGTATATATTATTTATTGTATATATTAAGACAGTATTGGGAGAAGTAGGTTTATTGGACATATGTCAGATAAAAAAAGTAAGAAATACAAGAGTATTTTTGAGAAGAAGTGAGATTATTAGAAATCCGGTTTGGTTTCTTATCAACGTGGGCTTGTCATGACATACCAGGGGGCGTAATTGCACACACACACACACACACACACACAAACACAAACACAAAACACACACACACACACACACACACACAAACACAAAACACACACACACACACACACACACAAACACAAAACACACACACACACACACACACACACAAACACAAAACACACACACACACACACACAAACACAAAACACACACACACACACACACAAACACAAAACACACACACACACACACACACAAACACAAAACACACACACACACACACACACACACACAAACACAAAACACACACACACACTCACGCAAATATCCACACACGATCAGAGATACATATAATCACACCAACACAAACACATAACCCTCCTGCGCTGAAATAACCTTCTACACCTCCACAAACAACACAGACATGTACAGTATTCATGCATGAGTCCGCATGGAAATACAACCCAGTCATTCATTCACGCTGTCAAACACACACCTACACACAAAGCCGCAGACAAAACACCACCTCCAAACATACAAACACCCCTCCCCCCTCCATACAAACACCCACCCTGCCATCTCCTCTGCAATACATACACAAAGTTTCGTATACACGTGTACATCTTTCTTTATTTACTCCTCAGGCATTCATACACACACAGTGATCCCCTTGCGACCTCAGCCCCGAGTACATTATGGATCGAAGTGTCATATCTGCAAAGGTGTGTTTCTCAAGGGTGTTATCATCCGTCCACATCAATTACCTTTCTGAGACAGGTGTCACTGGGCGTTTTCACAACTCGTAATAAAGTGATGGAGATGGGGTTCTGTATCTTTTTTTATTTATTTTTTTTATTTTTATTTTTTTTTTGCATCTTCTCAATTCTTTTTCTTTCTTTCTTTCTTTCTCTTTCTCTCTCGCTCGCTCGCTCTCTCTCTCTCTCTCTCTCTTTCTTTCTCTCTCTCTCTCTCTCTCTCTCTCTCTCTCTCTCTCTCTCTCTCTCTCTCTCTCTCTCTCTCTCTCTCTCTCTCTTTCTCTCTCTCTCTCTTTCTCCCTCTCGTTTTGACTAAATTTCGTGTTTCGATGCATTTTCAAATCTGAAATCTGTCTGCATCTATACAAGTGGTTTACAAAGGATATCCTGGCTTGATAAGAGGGGTCATTAATGCACAAATGATGTGATTATCAGTTGCAATAACGCTGCAGCAGTTACATCCATCGAAACAATATAATGATATCAAAAGAAAACATTAAATGATGCATTGCAAGGGCGCAGGTTTTGATAATAACACTCATTAACTTTCGCAACAAATTCAAACTATTTTCGCTAACTGCCGCAGTAAATAATGATGATTATAGCCATTATGATTTCAATATTGACAAAAAGTTTGATGAATTAGTGATAACTGCATTATGATAGTTAAAGTAAAATAGAAAAATAAGTACGTTATTGATGATGTGAGTATAATTATCATATCATAATTAACTTCTTAGCATTGTTAAATGTATGATTATCATCATTATCATTTCAACATTATTATCATTGTTGTTATCAGTATCATTATCACTATCGTTATTATTGTTATTGTTATCACATTATCAACATTACTATTTTCATTATTATCATTATGAACACTATCATTATTGTTATCATAATTTGTTATTATTATTATCATTATCATTATTATTGTTGTTATTGTTATTGCAATTATCATCATTATCATTATAATCCTTGTTATCATCATCACTGTCTTATTGCAGTTATTATTAGCATCATCATCATTATTATTGTCATTATTATCATTGCTATTGTCATTATCATTATAATCATTGTTATCATCATGGTTATTACTATCATCATCATTACCATTAATATAATCAACACCATCATCATTGTATCTTTTATATTGTTCTGTTGCTGTCTATTACTGTCATTATCATTATCTTTATCTTTGTCATTATCATTATCATTAGTATTGCTACTCTTATCATCATTATTATTATATTTCATCATCATCATTATCATCATTATAATGATTATCATCATTTTCTTTTGCTATCATTGTCATTATTATTATCATTATTTTCATTGTTGTTGTTGTCATTACCATCATCAATTTACAACAATGATGGCAATCATTTCTATGATCATAGTCATAATAATGTTAACAGAAATGATCTTGATATAAAAACCTCATGTATCAACAGTAAAAACAACAATGATGATAATAATAATGATTATTATAATAGATGGCAACAATAATGATAAAGATAACGATGATAATCATGAGTATTATCATAATTTCAACAACAGCAACAATGCTGCTGATTGTGATGATTATGATGATGAAAAATTAGCAAGCTATTAACAATTGCAATACCACGACTATCAACAATCCTTATATTGACAATAACAAAGGTGTCAACCATATCAACAAACCTAGCAATCATATATACACCTTGATTGTCTGTCTGTCAGTTCTTTTTCCTGATTCGTTTCTTCTGGAGCGCCCTCCCCCCTATCCCAGCTACCCCCTAGTCCAGCTACGCCCCCCCCTAACCACCCCCACCTCCTAGCCCCCACCACCCCTAGCCCCTAGCCCCCACCCTCACATATTTTCCTTTCTTTAGGAGACCAAAGATGAGGGTTGATAAAATCCGGATGAAGAAGGTGGGGGAGGGAGGGAGGGAGGAGGAGGAGGAGGAGGAGGAGGAGGAGGAGGAGGAGGAGGAGGAGGAGGAGGAGGAGGAGGAGGAGGAGGGGGAGGAGGAAGAGGAGGAGGAGGAGAAGGGGGAGGAGGTGGAAGAGGAAAAAGAAGGAGGAGGAGGTAGAGAAGGAGGATTTAGAGGAAGAAGAAGAGTAGGAGGAGGGGGAAGAGGAGGAAGAGGATTGTGTGCAAGTTCGAAACCCAATTTGGGCGACATTGTTGGGGGGGAATTGCAACTGCCTCATATATCAAGATTGCAATCTCGGAAAGATGATAGCTCCTCATTTTTCTTTATCTCTCTCTCCTTTTTCTTCTTCTTCTCCTTCTTTTTCTGTTCATCAAAACGATAATGCAAGGAACTTCTTTATCTTTTTTTTATCTACATGCATGGAATCTCGTTTCTATCATTTGCTTTCCTAACTGCATGTTTCTCTTTTTTCTTCTTCTTTTATTCATCTTTCGACGTATGGAACATTTCGGTCTGTCAACCAGTCTGTTTGTCTGTATGTTTATCTGTCCGTATGTTTGTCTGTATGTATGTATGTATGTATGTATATCTGTCTGTCTGTTTGTTTATCTGTCCATCTGTCTGTCAGTCTCTCTCTCCCTCTCTCTCTCTCTCTCTCTCTCTCTCTCTCTCTCTCTCTCTCTCTCTCTCTCTCTCTCTCTCTCTCTCTCTCTCTCTCTCTCTCTCTCTCTCTCTCTCTCTCTCTCTCTCTCTCTCTCTCTCTCTCTCTCTCTCTCTCTCTCTCTCTCTCTCTCTCTCTCTCTTCTAAACTACGATTTCCACTTTCCAGCGACGGGTAAAGTGACGGACGAAGGAGACGCTGGAAAAGGCACGTCTGGAAGATCTTGCGAGTTTTCTTGTTTGTGTGTTTTTTTTTTATACCTCTTGCCTCCTCAGCTTCGACACTCCCCCTCCCCTTCCGCCTATCCCCCTTCTTCCTTCCCAGGCTCCACTCTCCGGCTCCTCTCCTCTCCTCCTCCCCTCCTCCTCTCCTCCTTTCCTCCTCTCCTTGCTCCAGCGTCTTCCGCTCCCCTTTGCTGTTCCTTTCCCTGTCTCTCCTCTCCCGGGTTTCTCCTATTCTATCTCCTACTCATTTTTCTACATATATATTTACAGCCCTTGAGATCATCCTTCTTCCCCTTTGCCTTCCCTTAGTTATTCCCCCTTCCTCTCTCCCTTTTCCTTTTGTGCTCCTCCTTTTCTCCCATTAACCCTCCCTCCCCCACATTTCTCTCTCCTTCCCCCTCCCCCTCTTCGTTTTCCCTTGGGACGTGTTCTTCTAAGAACCTTTAAAATTATTGAGCTTGGCATTAAGTTGGTTGGAAGCCTCTATATTCCCTTTTTTTCTTTTTTGTTCCTTATCCCTTCCTTCCTTAGTTTGCAATTTCTGCTTCTGTCTGTCTGCGTGTCTGGCTCTTTCTCTTAATCTCTCTCTCTCTCTCTCTCTCTCTCTCTCTCTCTCTCTCTCTCTCTCTCTCTCTCTCTCTCTCTCTCTCTCTCTCTCTCTCTCTCTCTCTCTCTCTCTCTCTCCCTCTCTCTCTCTCTCTCTCTCTGTATCTACTCTTCATCTCCTCTATCATCCCTCTTAATGAACCAAATCCATCTCCATATATATATTTCCCAATGGACTTCTCTCTTCTCCCTTTCCCCTTGTATCACGTTCGTCTCCCATGCCTTCTTCCGTCCCCGTCCAATTCACACTCGCAGGTCCTCTGTTCCTCACTTTTGCAAGCAGTCCGTCCTCGGATCTCGTCTGAAACTCGTTGGCGCTGTGTGAATGACACTCTGTTGCCCCTTACAGGACTTCTTGGACTCGGTGCTCATCTGACACACAGATGTTGTTTTCTTGGATTCATCAGAGAGGTAGGAGTTTCTCTTTTTTTTTTTTTTTTTTTTTTTTTTTAAGGATAAGCAGTGAAAGAAGGAGGAGGAAGATATGTGTGGATAGGATAATTGTAGGTTCTGCTTTGAGTGTCATCATTTCTAACACAGATACAGTGAGGGAAATTATGTCTCGGAATGTCACGGTTTTAGTATTTCCTTTGTTATTTTGGTCGTGTTTCATGCATATGTTTTTTTCGTGTCATGTTTCTTGTACATTTTGAGAGACAGTCAAAGAAAATCACAGCTAATTTCAAAAGGCTTCGTCATTATAGAAACATAGAATACTCTTGTAATTTTCATCTTGCTTTGATGAGTCGCTGGTAACTGCTGCCAGTAATTGCCATATCAAATTGCAGAAAATTGTATGTAAAATGCTATAGAGACAAAGGAATTCATGACGGAATTATCTGTATGCAGGTAGAAGACTGCTGGGGAGACCAGGTGTAAAGGGCTGGGGAATTTCACGTTACGGCCGGTTAAGAAACGGCTAGCAAAACCCACAACATATACAACAACAATAGCGTTTATATTGCTACAAACCCACAACATATGCAACAACAATAGTGTTGATATTGCTACAACTACTGTTTCTTTTGTTTCTTTACTACTGCTACTACTACTGTTGTTATATAACTTTTGACACTACTACAGCAATTAGATCACAGATGCCACTGCCACCACTACTTGTATATCTATGACTACCAATAATTGTGGATTGAAATGTGTATGAATAGGAGAATAGCCCTGGAAAGTGAAATAATTATTTTGGAAAGTGTAACCCCATGAATACAATCGTATTATTTACACTCTACGAAATTCTGTTCAGTTTTGCCTTTTCATTAGCAATGTTCACTTTGCGACAGGATTTACAACAGTTCAGTTTTGTCTTGGCAAAGGTTCACTTTACGACACGAATTGCAAAATTTCAAAATTTCAAATTTACCTTTCCATTAACTCGTCTCACTTCACGACACAATTTACGAGATTTCAGATTTGCCTTCCCATGAGCAAGGTTCAATTAAGGACTCAATATCCAAGATTCCAGTTACACCTTTCCATCAGCAAAGGTTCACTTTACGAAAATATTTACAAGAGTGCAGTCTTCCTGGACAGTCCAGCCTTGCCTTTTTCATTAGTAAGGTTCACTTCAGACACGACTGATAACAAACACAATTCAACACACACTCGAGCCTCTAACCAGGTGCCGTTGTCCTTATTCCCTATGCATATGAGTTGTAGCTTTCTTCTCTCGCTCTGTTTCTCCCTCGCTCTATCTTTCTATCGTTCTCTTCCCTATTCGCTTTTTTCCCCCCTCGCTCTCTTCCTCTTTCGCTCTATTTTTTTCTCGTTCTCTCACACTCGCCCTTTCTTTCCCTCGGCACTCACCTGACATTCGTAGGTCTCTCTTCTCGCTCTCTTTCTCTCTCACACTCTCCCACCCGCCCTCAGTCTCCCCCTCGGCACTCACCTGACACTCGTAGGTCTCTCCTCTCGCCCTCTCTTTCTCTCACTCTCCCACCCGCCCTCAGTCTCCCCCTCGGCACTCCCCTGACACCCGTAGGTCTCTCCTCTCGCCCTCTCTTTCTCTCACACTCTCCCACCCGCCCTCAGTCTCCCCCTCGGCACTCACCTGACACTCGTAGGTCTCTCCTCTCGCCCTCTCTTTCTCTCACTCTCCCACCCGCCCTTAGTCTCCCCCTCGGCACTCCCCTGACACCCGTAGGTCTCTCCTCTCGCCCTCTCTTTCTCTCACACTCTCCCACCCGCCCTCAGTCTCCCCCTCGGCACTCACCTGACACTCGTAGGTCTCTCCTCTCGCCCTCTCTTTCTCTCGCTCTCTCACACTCGCCCTTTCTTTCCCTCGGCACTCACCTGACACCCGTAGGTCTCTCTTCTCGCTCTCTTTTTCTCTCTCTCTCTCCCACCCGCTCTCAGTCTCCCCCTCGGCACTCACCTGACACCCGTAGGTCTCTCCTCTCGCCCTCTCTTTCTCTCACACTCTCCCACCCGCCCTCAGTCTCCCCCTCGGCACTCACCTGACACTCGTAGGTCTCTCCTCTCGCCCTCTCTTTCTCTCGCTCTCTCACACTCGCCCTTTCTTTCCCTCGGCACTCACCTGACACCCGTAGGTCTCTCTTC
>NW_028234429.1:31646819-31649319 GCF_977035675.1 Penaeus japonicus | reverse complement strand
TGAGGATGATGATGATGATGACGTAGATGAGGAGAAGGATAAAAATGATGATGGTGATGGTGATGAGGATGATGAAGACGTAGATGAGGATAAGGATAAAAATGAGGATGTGGATGAGGATGATGATGAGTATGATGAAGACGTAGATGAGGATAAGGATAAAAATGAGGATGAGGATGATGATGATGATGATGATGACGTAGATGAGGAGAAGGATAAAAATGAGAATGTGGATGAGGATGAGGATGAGGTTGAGGATGGTGACGATGTGGTGTTGCTTGTAATAAGGATGATGATGATGACGATGACTTTGATGATGACGATAACGATGGCGATGAATAATGGGAAAATAATTATCCCAATTTGCGTAATCAATACAACCATATATATATATATACATAAATACATATATATATACATATATACATATATACATATATATATATATATATATATATACATATATATATATATATATATATATATAATATATATACATGTACATATATTTTTTTTCTCTCTCTCTTTTTTTCTTTTTTTTTTTCTTTTTTTTTTACCATGAAATAATTCAGTTTTCAGTGAAATACTATCGTATGAAGCCTCTCAAATACCTGTGTTTCATGACAATAGCCAGCAGTCTACAACAACGCTCAATACAATAAGAAAAAAATATGGACTTAGACTTATCGTTGACATGCATAGGCTCTGAGGGCATAAACTATGCCTTTGTATATTTAGCATCTGCTTACCTGTAAGAATACTCATTTAAGCATTAAATGAGTCATTTTGACCTTTTTTTTATACAGCTTTAGCCACATATATATCACAGATGAATAAAAAACGAAATGATAGCAAAGAAGATTTTAAAAGGAAAAAAAAAGAGAGAAAAGAGGCAAAAAGAAACTTACTCTAATAATAAAAATGTCATATAACTTACATTGATTTGCGAAGAGAAGATACGTGGAGGGTTGGCAGAGGTGGTAGCGAGCCTCCCCCCCTGAGGTCACGCACTTGACCCCTTATCCTAGTAATATCAAGGAGGGAGGGAGGGAGGGGGAGGGGGGTATATGCAGAGGTGGAGAGGGGTGGAGAGAGGGGGTAAGGAGGGGGGGGAGTCCTTTACCGGAGCGGAGGGGCAGGGAGGGCAAGGGAAAGGGAAGGGGGGGGAAGGGGGAGGGGAGGGAGGTAGTCTATTGATCCCCCGTGAAGATGTATTGCTTGACAACCGCCAACACCCGATCACATGGAGGGAAGAGGCGTGAGAAGATGAGCAATATCGGCGATTGCTATTGTCCCTAAGATTCGGCGCTGTGGCCGGAGCTTTGGATATTTAGGATAAAGTCTCACTGCGGAAGGTTCGAACGCGGCGCCGGCAGAACAGCTGTGCCCGCCGCTTGCCTTATCGGTCACTCACTGCAATTTCAGCAATCCACACACGATAGGGACCTTGTTTCAGTGGCATGTTTCAGAAAACGCCTGAAGGAGATCGAGAATGTGTATGTAAATACGTTGAAATATATCCGAGAAATATGGTTTCATGCGACATGAACCCTCCTTCAAAAGAGTGGGAATTTATAGTCTCGTAAAAGGGTTTTCACTAAACACGTGATATGCTCTGAATATACATCAACTTAACACCCCCCACCCTCGGTAAACCCCCTACCCCATTCCCTACCTTTCCTGTTTCACACACACATATACATACGCATGTGTACACATACATATAAACAAGCACAGACATATATGGAAATACACACAAACAAAAAAACAAAAACAAAAAAACACAGGCAAGCCCCATTCACACAGGCATCCTGCACACATACATACATACACCCCCCTCACTCAAACACACACACACAAACAAACAAACATTCACACCCACACACCCACACCCACGCACAAACACTCACACCCACACCCACACACAAACATCCTCCCCCTCCCCCTAACACACCCAACCCCCCCTCCTCCCACCCCTCCCGATCCCCACACTCTAACACACACACACACACAGAGGGACACAGACAAAGTGGACATGCGGAATCACGGACACCAACACATGGACACCATCCTCCGCACGCTCTCTTAATCACATTCCGACGATGCCATGGGGAAAACGGCCGGCCATCATTAACCGATTGTTGTGTCCTGTACTCGAAATGGGGAATAATGCTGGCGCCTGTCCTCACTACCTCTCGTTCTTATTTCTTAGTTACTGTTTTGTATTTTTCTCTTCCCTTTTTTTTCTTTTTGGTTTGTTTGGTTTATTCCTTTTCGTTTTTTTTTTTTTATCTTGGGTTTCTCTCTTTCTTTTTTTTTATTTTTATCGGTCTCGATCTCTGTCTGTCTGTCTGTCTGTTCTTTCTCTCTCTCTCTCTCTCTCTCTCTCTCTCTCTTTCTCTCTCTCTCTCTCTCTCTCTCTCTCTCTCTCTCTCTCTCTCTCTCTCTCTCTCTCTCTCTCTTTCTCTCTCGTTTTCTCTCTCTCTCTCTCGCTATCTCG
>NW_028234429.1:31631819-31634319 GCF_977035675.1 Penaeus japonicus | reverse complement strand
GCCTCCCGCAGATTTAGCTTCTTTGCTTGTATGTAAACCAAAATACAGCTAACTTATTTTTTGTATTCATCATTGATATCTGTTGTTGGCTATAGATGCCTGGTGGTTTATTATGAGACAGTTTTTTTTATCTTTCTCTTTTTATTCTATCTTTTCTTCATAAAGCTATTTTTCACTGTTTTTTATTTCAGTTGAAATTGCAATCTTGGAGGGCATTCTTTCCCCTAGATGGCGTGGTGGCTCCATCATGTTGACGAGTTCTGAGCGTCATTTTGTGTCATTCTTATAATGGACTCTGGCTGGCCTGTCTTTCTTCATGTAATTTTCTTTTTGTTGGTTGTTTTGAAATGTGGTCTGTCCTTATCAATTCTTATAGCTCTTATAGTGGTTGCATCTATCTGGAAGAATAACGACATCTTAAGCTGTGAATGTTTATACCATGTTTTACTCCTGAGGGTCGAAAAAATAGACATAAAGTAAGTTTATTAAAAGATGAGAAAACTGTTTCGAAATTTTGGATTCTCGTCTTCATGTGACGAAGATCAATTCCTTTCGGTGTTCTGTTTTGTGTAAAGTTTTTTTTTCTGATATTATATCTAACTTAGGAGTGAGTTTTGGTAAAATTATGGGGTTTAGAGAATGATTTTCATTTGCACTCTCTTTGTCACAATCCTTAAGTTGACAATAATATACATTTTTTCTCGGTGTTGTGACCATTCTGATGATTGATTTCATATATTCGTTTATAATCACTGGCTGAATGACTGAATTATATAGGAATCTCAGTCTCTCAACACACACACACACACACACACACACACACACACACACACACACACACACACATATATATATATATATATATATATATATATATATATATATATATATATATATATATGTATTCATATATACTTTTTTCAGCGGACTATTACATTCTAAAAACATTCGATTTTGTCTTTGAATATGGACTTGAGTAAAATGTAATTAGAGCCCACAAGTCTTGTACCTGCATAGGCTTTCTTTTTACTGATTCTACTCGTGGTACTGGACATTCACTTGGAATCTTGAAATTTGTACAGCTGGATAATTCGTCCCAGATGTAACATTCTAATGCAAGGAATACATTAAGTGACGAGCAGATTGTAGCGACTTTGCGTTAATTTCTGACCAGGTGTTCCCTTGCTCGCAGAAAAGTAATTGCTCTAAAGAGATAATTTAATCTATCAATTTTAATGAAGTCTGTGCCACTTTTAAGTCTGCGATTTTTTATTTATCTCTTCGAACATTAAAGTCATGCAAAACTTACTATGCCTCAAATTATGAAGAGCATATCATGAATGAATCATTGTAGAATTGATCATGCAATGCCATAAGTTAAATCTCATATGTTAGCCGAATATATGAACGTTTAATCTAGTACCTTCCCTCTAATGATATAGCTTCCGAAAGGTTTATTAGACATATCTTAGTCCTCTGATGATATTCAGACATCCTTATATTTCGGGTTTCATTTCAATGCAACATGACCTGTAGCTCATGAGGCCTTTGTTTTTTAAAGTATAGATATTTGGCTATTACATGGAATTTACGCAATGTCTATCTAACTCTCTATTTAATCTATATGGCTACCTACCTATCTACCTAACACAAACGTTGGGTAGCGTTGTTGTACTTCTGGGTGGTGTTCCAGGGCCACTGCTGTTGATATTGTAAAATTTTGATATTTATTATGGTCTTGTCAATGTATCCTTCGTTTATGTAGACGATACTTTTCTTCTTTAGTCTGTCACAAGAATCTATATTGCTAAACTTCTGAGTAGAAATTTATACTAGTACATGGTGTAAACTTTGGTGCATAGATTTATACACAAGTAAACAGAATCATATTAGAATCTGTTTGTTTTTATAGCAACAGATTAACTTTTAAGCAACATATCTGTCCTGTTTCTTCCTCGGCTCCTCAATTAGTATACTGATTGAGTCTCTTAATGTGTTTTTGATATAGTTCTATTTATTTATTATTATATTTTTCTGCAATAGGTTCTCATTTCATAAAAAGTGCCATTGAACGGTATGATTCAGATGGTAGCATAATTCTATAGCAAAGAGAATCAGCTTTATAAGATCTATGAGATTCTAAAACATCTTTATATCTTGCCTCTGTGTGTGTGTGTCGATAAGGCTGCATTTCATTTTATTCAATTATTATTATTATTATTATTTATTATTATTATCTTTTTAGTATTTTCCTCTATTAGATTTACCACTGCTGATTTCTCAAGAACTATCACCAAACTGGTGAATTATCTTTCTAGACAGTAACAATAATAGAATTATAATGAAAATGAATGCGGCGATTATATCTATGAATACTATTATCACTATTTTCATTTCTAAGTGTAGTAGAGTAAATCGAAATAATTATGAATTGTTCAAAATGAAAGAACAAAGGCAAAGGAGTACAGACGAAAGAAAAGATAGAAAGAAAAAAGGAAAA
>NW_028234429.1:31619319-31621819 GCF_977035675.1 Penaeus japonicus | reverse complement strand
ACAGCCAGCCATCCATCCAACCAGACAGAGAGACAGCCAGCCAGCCAGCCAGCCAGCCAGACAACCAGACAGAGAGACAGCCAGCCAGCCAGCCAGCCAGCCAGCCAGACAGCCAGCCAGCCAGCCAGCCAGCCAGACAACCAGCCAGCCATCCATCCATCCAACCAGACAGAGAGACAGACAGACAGCCAGCCAGACAGCCAGCCAGACAGACAGACAGACAGCCAGCCAGCCAGCCAGCCAGCCAGACAACCAGCCAGCCATCCATCCATCCAACCAGACAGACAGACAGCCAGCCAGCCAGACAGACAGACAGACAGACAGACAACCAGACAGCCATCCAGCCAGCCAGACAGAGAGACAGCCAGACAGCCAGACAACCAGACAGCCATCCATCCATCCATCCAGACAGAGAGACAGCCAGCCAGCTAGCCAGACAGACAGACAGCCAGCCAGCCAGACAGACAGACAGACAGACAGACAACCAGACAGCCATCCAGCCAGCCAGACAGAGAGACAGCCACCCAGCCAGCCAGCCAGACAGACAGACAACCAGACAGCCATCCATCCATCCATCCAGACAGAGAGACAGCCAGCCAGCTAGCCAGGCAGCCAGCCAGACAGACAGACAGACAGACAGACAGCCATCCATCCATCCATCCAGCCAGCCAGACAACCAGACAGCCATCCATCCATCCATCCAGCCAGCCAGACAACCAGACAGCCATCCATCCATCCATCCATCCATCCATCCAGCCAGCCAGCCAGCCAGCCAGCCAGCCCGAGGAGAAAGGGGAGCGCCGCAGCCAGAGGGGAGGGAAGTGGAAAGGAAGCTCCACTCTGCTACGTGTTAAAACTTCACCCTTGTCCTCAATATATTGCGAGATCCAGCCTCTAAAAATAAGGTTTATAACGCATCTTTTTTCTCTTGTTTTGCCTTCCCTTCATTCCTGTTTCCTTATTTCTATTTTGTGCGTTTTTTTCTCTCTGTTATGTTTGTCTGTCTCTTTACTCATCTGTTTGTCTATCAGAGATCAATATATCTCTTTATTCATATTTATATTCTTCCTCTCCTTTTCACCTCATTCACCCTCTAACTCTCTCTCTCTCTCTCTCTCTCTCTCTCTCTCTCTCTCTCTCTCTCTCTCTCTCTCTCTCTCTCTATCTATCTATCTCTCTCTTTCTCTCTCTCTCTCACTCTCTCTCTATCCTTCTCTCCTTCTCCCTTCCTTCGCCGGCATAGTATAGATTCTCCATTGGATCGGCGAACTGGCGAAAATCCAAACTGGCAAGAAAATATATATTTCTGACTTCATGTCAAAGTCAAAGTCGGAAAGATTTGCCATCAGATCAGAGGTCGAGCGAAATTCTCCCTTCCTCTCTCCTCTTCCCGCTCTTCCTCTTCTCTACCCCACTTCTTGCTCGCCTCCTCTTTTTTTTCTACTCCTCCTCCTCCTTTTCTCTCTCCTTCTCCTACTCCTCCTGTTCCTTCACCCCCTCCTTTTTCCTCTTCTTCTCTTTTTCCTCCTCTTCCTTTCATCCCATTCGGCTTCCCTTCCTCTTTCTCTTCCCTCCCTCTCTCCCCTTCACCCTCTCCCCCTACCCCCCTTCCCCCTCCTCTTCACCTTCTCCCCCTCCCTCCCTTCCCCCTCCCCGTCACCCTTTCCTCTCTCCTCCCTCTTCCTCCCTCCCCTCCATCCCCTCCAATCCTCCAATCCCCCCCCCCCCTTTTCCCCCTTCCCTCAAAACCCTATTCCTGAGTCCACCGTGGAATCACGAACTGTTGCACGAATACATACGAAATACAAAGCTGATTTGAAGAGGGAAAATAGACAAAAAAAAAAAGGAAAAAAAAGAAGAAAAAAAGAAGAAAAAAAAAGAAGAATAAGAAAAAAGAATAAGGTGGGGGTCAGTTGGATGGGGGGGGGGGAGTGGGAGAGGTTTTGGTTAGGGGGAGAGGTTGAGGAGGGGAGAGGAAGGGTCGGAGGAGGGTGGCTATGATTGGAGGTGGTGGTGGTGGTGGGGGGGGGGGGAATAGGTAGGGGAAGGGATGCGGGAAGAAGGAGAAGACGAGAAGGCGGAGGAATGGAGTGATGTAAGAGAGAGTTCTGAAATAGGGTATGGGGGGGGGGGGGGGAGTAGAGGGTAGGTAGGAGGAGGAAGGATGGAGGGATACAGAGAAGAGGGGAGGGGAGGGGAGGAGAGGGGAGGGGAGGGGAAGGGAAGGGAAGGGAAGGGAGGGGAGGGGAGGGGAAGGGAGGGAATGGGAGATGTGATTTCGAAAAATCTAATATCACATCCCGTTTCCACGTGATCTCTTCGACATTTGCCATGAGAGACAGCGAGAGAGAGAGAGAGAGAGAGAGAGAGAGAGAGAGAGAGAGAGAGAGAGAGAGAGAGAGAGAGAGAGAGAGAGAGAGAGAGAGAGAGAGAGAGAGAGAAGAGAAGAGAGAGAGAAGAGAGAGGAGACGAGAGAGAAGAGAGAGAGATGAGAGAGAGA
>NW_028234429.1:31564856-31584856 GCF_977035675.1 Penaeus japonicus | reverse complement strand
GTGAGAGAGAGGAAGAGAGAGATGAGAGAGAGAGAGAGAGAGAAAGAGAGAGAGAGCGAGAGGAGGAGAGAGAGAGATAGAGGAGAGAGAGAAGAGAGGAGAGAGGAGAGAGGAGAGGAGAGAGAGAGAGAGAGGAGAGAGAGAGAGAGAGGAGAACGAGCAGGGAGAGGAGAGGAGAGGATAAAGAGGAGAAGAGAGAGAGAGACGAGAGAGAGAGAGAGAGAACGCGAGAACCAGAGAGAGAGAAAGCAGAGATGGTAGAGGAGAGAGAGAGGAGGGAGATGATAGAGAGAGGAGAGAGAGTTAGAGAGAGAAAGAGAGGAGAGAGAGATAGAAAAAGAGGAGAGAGAGAGATAAAGAGAGAGGGGAGAGAGAGATAGAGAGAGGGGGGAGAGAGAGAGAGAGCGAGAGAGAGAGGAAGGAGAGGAGAGATAAGAGCGAGAGGAGGGAGAGAGAGAGAGAGGAGAGAGAGAGGAGAGAGAGAGAGAACGAGGAGAGAGGAGAGAGAGAGAGAGAGAGATATAAGATGAGAGAAAGAGAGAGATCTAGAGAGATGAGAGAGAGAGAGAACGGGAGAGAGAGGAGAGAGAGAGAAAGGAGAGACGAAGTGAGGAGGGGAAAGAGGAGGAGGCGGGAGAGAGAGAGAGAGAGAGAGAGAGAGAGAGAGAGAGAAATAAGAGAGGTATATATATGAAAAAGGAAAGAAGAAAAAATATAAAGAGGAAGGAGATAAAAGAACGTACCGGAGAGAGAGACCAAGAAAAACAAGGAAAGAAATACAAATTCATATCCGTAAGCTCTTCCAAAATAAAAGACATTACGAGTCATAAAAAAGATGGCCGCAGGAGGAGGAGGTGGAAGACGGCGAAGAAAGAGTCAAGGACATGGCCTCCTCTCGCCTCTTCCCTCTCCTCCTCGTCCTCCTCTTCCCTCTCCTCTTTGTCCTCCTCCCTTCCCTCGCCTCTTCCCTCTCCTCTTTGTCCTCCTCCCTTCCCTCGCCTCTTCCCTCTCCTCCTCGTCCTCCTCCCTTCCCTCGCCTCTTCCCTCTCCTCCTCGTCCTCCTCCCTTCCCTCGCCTCTTCCCTCTCCTCCCCGTCCTCCTACCTTCCCCCTCCTCTTTCTCCTCTCCTGCCTCTTTCGCTTCTTCTCTCTCCCTTACACCTTCGTCTCTCTCTCCCCCCCCCCCTCTCCCTCTTCCCCCTTTCTTCCTTGCCCTCGCTTCTTCCCGCACCTCCTCCTTCCTTACCCGTGCATCCCCCCACCCTAACCCCTCCTCTCCTCCTCCACCCCTCCCTACCCCCTTCCCATATCCCCTCCCTTCCCCGTTTACCCCCCCCCCCCTCTGAACCTTCAGGGCGATGAGGGGAAAAATGAGACAAAATGAGGACATTCGAATCAGACGAGAAAAAAAAGAAAAGAAAAGAAAAGAAAAGAAAAAAAAATATATATATAAATCTCTCGTTCCTATGTATGGTCTTCCGTCGACAGCAAGACGAATAAAGAAGGGGAGAAGACGGGAACGAGGGGAATAATTGTGGGCTGATGAGGGGAAAAGAAGGAAGGGGATTTAATCAGTAAAAGAGGGAATCGAGGAAGAGGTAAGAGTGAAGAGAGGGTTGAAGGTGATAGGAAGGAGGGAAAAGAAGGGGAAGCGTTAGGAAGGAAGGGGAAAGGAAAGAATATATAGAAGGAGGAAGAGGGGAAAGGGGAAGAAATAGACTAAAAGGAGGAGAGGGGAAGATAAAAAAGAAATCATGGGGAAAAAAGAGAGAGAAAGGGGAGAGCAAAAGAATGGAGAAGGAAGAAAGAAGGAAAGGCAAAAAAAAATATAGAGAAGTAAATAGAGAAGAAGGAAGAGAGTAAAGGAATGAATACAGAGAAGATAAGAGGGGAAAAGGAAGGGGAAATGTCGGAAATAGGGGAAGGAAGTCAAGGAAGGAGATGGAGAGGAGAGGTCGCCTCGGATTTTAAGGAGAGTCACGAATTATAAGACAATGATGACTATATTTATAGTTTTGATAATTATATTTTTCTCTCTTTATATATGTGTGGGTGTATGTGTGTGTGTGTGTGTGTGTGTGTGTGTGTGTGATTCACCTATAGTACCTATTATATCTATAACAATTATAGGAACGACAATATTCAGAAAGTACATAACATTAACAGTGAAAAGAATAAAGCCAAAAGGATGATAATAATAAAAATAACAATAATAATATAAATTATGATAATGGTTATGATGATGGTAATGATAATAGCGACGATAATCATAAGAGTCATAATGATGATAATGACAACGATAATCATGAGAATCATAATAATTATAATAGTAATGATTGTGATACTTATAATGACAATTATGATAACGATAATGATAAGAAGAACGATAATGATAATCATAATAGAAATAATGATGATAAGAAGAATGATGTTGATAGTAATAAAAATGATGGTTAAAACAACAATAAGGCAATAATGATGATGATAATGGTAATAATAACATATCTATGAAAATGATGATAACGATATGGTGATAATAATCATTATCATCACCATCATTATTAATGTTATTAATGTCAGCAAGGATAATGATAATGACAATGATATCAATATTATTAATAATGATAATAGTAATGCTATTAGTAATAATGATAATGATAATAATGATTATGATGATGCTAATAATGATGATAATTATGATGGAAATAACGGTGGAAAGAGTGACGATAACAAAAATAATAGTAATGATAATCGTAATAATAATAGTAATGATAATATTGACGATATTAATGATGATGATAATAATAACGATGATAATGTTGATAGTGATGATAACAATAATAATGATGATATTAGGGATAACGAGGATAATAATCATAATCATATTTCACATTAATATAAGCACAAATAATAACAATAAAACGGTGACAATGATAATAATGATAAAACCAATACATACAAACTAGCCAACCACCATATTATTAATTAATAGCCAACCGAAGTAGCCAAAAGAATAGCCAAAAAGACTAACAACCAATACAAGCCGCCCAAATAGCCGCAGAAAAATAGCCAAAAGGAATAGCCAATAGCCCCCCTAATTCCCTTTTTCTCGGAGCAAGAGACGAATGCTCCTGGCCTCTTTGGCATTGCTAGTGTCGTTAAGGGCTATAATGCAGCATCAATTACCCGTCTCGGCGACCATCACAGAGACGTCTGCGTGGCGTTCTGCTAATGACGTCACATTCTTGCCCCGGAGAAGCTCAGTGGCTCGTGAGGATTCTGATTTTAGCTTTTTTTTTTTTTTGAGGGGGAGTGGGGTGGATGGGGGGGAGGAGTGAATAGGGGGTTGGGATGGGGGAGAGGGACAGGTTAGAGGGGGTTGGGGTAGGAGAGTAAAAATTGCTGTGGGAGGAAAGAAGGGGAGGGGGGGGGATTGAGGGAGGTTGGGATGAGGGGAAGAGAGTAAGGATTTCTGAAAGGGGAGGGGAGGGGAGGGGAGGGGAGGGGAGGTGAGGAGGTTGGGATGAGGGAAAGAGTAAGGATTTCTGAAAGGATTGAGGGAGGGAGGAGGAAAGTGAGGGAGGTTGGGATGAGGAGAAGAGAGTAAGGATTTCTGAAAGGGGAGGGGAGGGGAGGGAAAGTGAGGGAGGTTGGGATGAGGGGAAGAGAGTAAAGATTGCTGTAAGGGGAGGGGGGGGGAGGGGAGGGAAAGTGAGGGAGGTTGGGATGAGGGGAAGAGAGTAAGGATTTCTGTAAGAGGAAGGGAGGGGAGGGGGGGACTGAGGGAGACTGGATTGAGGGGATGAGCGGGGAGGGGAGGGGGGAATTGAGGGAGGTTGGCGTCAGGGGAAGAGAGTAAAAATTGCTGAGGGGGGAGGGGGACGGGGAGCGAAAGAGGTTGGAGTGAGAGGCGAGAGTAAAGATTGCTGAGTGGGGAGGGGAAGAGGGAAGGGGGGAAAGTGAGGGAGGTTGGGGGGATGGGGACGAGAGTAAAGGGGGTAGGAGGAGGGTTAATTGCTTGAGGGGGGGGTGATTGCTGGGGAGGGGTTGGGTGATTGCCGGGGGGGGGGGGATGACTGCTTTTGTTGTTGAGTATCTGTATCTATTTGTTATTTATTATGGTTTGGACTAATAAAGACAGCGGAAAAAATACAGAAAATTTAAACATTAATGCATGAAAAAAAAAGAAAAAAATGGAAAACAAAAAATGAAAAGAAAGTCAAAATAAATAAACGTACAAATTAAGAGAAATAGATGAAATACATAAAGAGAAGAAGAAATAAAGAAGAAGAAATAGATCTAAAAAAAACATATTAAATACATGAAAAAGGAATAAGAAAAGACAAAAGAAAGAGAGAAAAAAAGAAAAAAAATGAATACACTTTTCAAAAAGAAATAAATGAAATTCATAAATTTCCACTCCGGCGCTAGCGTCTCATTAACGTCTGCGGATGCTGTGCATGCTCGTGTTTTATCTCCCAAGCATCTTCTCCGCCTGCTCGATCCGGATGTCATCGCCAGAGAGACCCCTGCCAGAGAGACCCCTGCCAGCCCCCCCCCCCCCCCCGCCCCCATCCCCCATCCCGTCTGCTAGAATCATCCCCATCCCCTTGCCAGCATCCCCCCCCCCCTGCCAGATGGGGGAAGGGGGAAGGTGGAGGGGAGAAGAAGGGGGAGGGATGGAGATGGAGGAGGTAGAGGGGAGGAGGAGAGAAGGGGGTGGGAAGATGTAAGAGAAGTAAAGGAGGGGGGAGATGGAAACGGAGAGAAGGAGGGAGAGGGGGGAAGAAGAGAAGAAGAAGGAGAGGGTCCAAGGGTAGGGGGGGGGGGGGTAGACAAGGGGGAAAGAGGAAGAAGATAGGAGAAGATGGAGAGAAGGAAAAGATAGGAGGGGGGAAGAAAGAAGGAAGGTAAGAAAGAGGAACAGATAAAGGAGCAAACAAAACGGGGGAAAGAGAAGGAGGATGATAGGGGAAAGGAGGGAAGGGGGGTTGAAGGAGGAAGTAGCGGGGGGGAGGGGGGGGGAGACACGAGACCGGTTGCGACTGGCGTTCTCTGACGATTCCACGGCGCCATCTCGCGAGCGGGATTGATGCTGCATCTTGCCCGAGTCACAGACACGACGGCGCTGGCTTATGGCTGCGGTGACTGTCTGTGCGTCTGAGTTCTCTTTTTTTTTTTTTTTCTTTTCTTTTCTTTTTTTTTCTTCTTTTTGTTTTTCTTTTCTTATTATCATAAGGGGATTTTCTCCTCCGGAAAGGATATTAAGGAATAAGAGGTATGGAATGAGTTTTTTTTTTTTTTTTTTTTTTTTTTTTTCTTACTTTTACTTTTATATGGAATATATTGCTGATTGTTTCGTGGACTCAGTCGACCAAACTCTCACCCAAAAAAATCAATCAATCAATCAATCAATAAAAGTTAAAGAAATAAATGTAAAAGTTCCAATTGAAATATGTCAGTCTTTGCTAACAGGAGATCAAAAACTTTAGCTCCATTTTTCTTTTTTCTTTCTTTCTGTCTTTTCGCTGCTCTCAGTTTTCCATTCTTCCCTCCTCCCCTTTTTCATTTGCCCATTATCATTCTTTGCAACATAGATATTTGCATATGCAATTACACGAACGGAAGAGCTAGAGTGCACACGTTTGCGAATGCATGAATATGTTTACTCCTCTTGTGTACTCATTGTACTCAACTGGGAGCCCCCCCCCCCCCTTTAGCACAGACATCTCTTCGTCTCTCTCTCTCTCTCTCTCTCTCTCTCTCTTCGTCTCTCTCTCTCTCTCTCTCTCTTTCTCTCTCTCTCTCTCTCCTCACTCTCTCGTCTCTTTCATCATCTCTCTCTCATCTCTGTTCTCTGTTCACGTCTCTCTCTCTCTCTTTCCCCCCTACTCTCTCTCCTCTCTCTCTACTCCCTCTCATCTCTCTTCTCTCCTCTCTCTCCATCCTCTCTCTCTCTCTCTCCTCTCTCTCTCTGTCCCCTCTCTCCTCCCCCTTTCCCTCTTCCTCTCTCTCTCTCTCTCTCTCTGCATCTCTCTCTCTCTTCTCGTCTCTCTCTCTTCCTCTCTCTTCATCTCAGTTCCCTCTCATTCTCTCTCTCCTCCGACTCTCTCTCATTTTCTCACTCTCATCTCTCTCTCTTCGTCTCTCACATGTCTATCTCTACTCTCATCTCTCTCTCCCTCTTCTCGCTCCTACCTCTCTCTCCTCTCTTTCTCTCTCTCTCCATCTCATGCTTCGCTCACGCCTTCCTCTCGTCTCTCATCTCCCCTCTCAGGATGACTCTATCACCTCTCGCCTCTCTCTCTCATCGTCATCTCTCTCTCTCTCTCTCTCTCTCTCTCTCTCTCTCTCTCTCTCTCTCTCTCTACCTCTACTTCTCACCTTGTCTCATACGTCTTCCCCTCTCTCGCTCTCCCCTTCCCTTTGCCTCCCCTCTCTTATTTTCCCCTCTCCTTCGTTTCCTAAAAGGTGTTTAACAAGACTAGTTATTCCGTGCTGTCTCTGGGTTTGCTTTTGTTGTGTCCTTCGTCAAAGGATGCTGTCCCCTGGGTGTCCTCAACTCTAGGACATATTTGCATCCTCGGACACTGTGGTGCGATCCGGAGCAAAGGGGGGGAGGGAAGGAGGGGGTTACATCTCCCACGCCTTCCTTTGACTTTCAGTAGTAGCTTGGGTCACTGTTATCATTTACATGCAAGCAAAACTCACAGTTGATATATGTACACTTGCGAACACACACATACACACGAAGGCATAGATACACATATACAAGCACATATGCAAATTTAGGAGAGTTAATGCTTTTATTTTAGATACAGAAGCACACTGAAATGTGGAATCACTTGCGCAGAAATACATATGCAGAAAAGGCGTACATATCGCGCCTGTATCGCTCGTCGCATGGACTAAAATAACCAACTCTTATAGAATGTTAATGTAACAGGTTGGCATCCACATACAAATACAACACATACCTACAAACCATAAAATATACAATATATTACACACTTTCAAATACAAAATCGAAATTGATTATTTCTCTCGTATTCTCTCCTCTCTCTCCACCTCTCAATCTCTCTCTCACTCTCTCTCTCTCCTCTCCTCTCTCTCTCCTTCAAATCTGAGAGTCACCGGTCTCTCCCTCACGCTCCTCTCGGTTCCTCTCTCTCGTCTCTCTCTTTTCCTCTTTTTTCTCTTTTCCTCTTCCCTCTCTCTCTCTCTCTCTCTCTCTTCTCTCTCTCTTCTTGTCTCCTCCTTTTCACTTCCCCTCCCCCCATCTCTCTCTCCTCCTCTCTCTCTCTCTCTCTCTCTCTACCCTCCCTCTCAGATCCAAGTCTCTCTCATCTCTCCTCTCTTCATCGCTCGTTCTCTCCTCTTTATCTCTCTCTCTCTCTCCCGGTCATCATCTCTCCTCTCTCCTCATCAGCCTCCTCTCCTCTTCTTCTCTCTCCTCTCCTCTCATCTCTTCTCCTCTCTCTCTCCTCTCGATCTCTCTCTCATCACCTATCCTCTCATCTCTCTCTCCTTCTCATCTTCTATTCTCTTTCTCTTACCTCACGTCTCTCTCTCTCTCTCTCCTCTCCTCTCTCTCTCCGTCCTCTCTCTCATCTCTCTCTCTCTCTTCTCTACTTCTATCTCTTTTCACTCCTCCCCCCGTCCCCCCCCCCCTTCTCTCTCTCTCTCTCTCTCTCTCTCTCTCTCTCTCTCTCTCTCTCTCTCTCTCTCTCTCTCTCTCTTTCTCTCTTTTCTTCTCTTTTATTCTATTTCATTCTATTCTCCTCTCCTTTCTTCTATCTTCTCTCTTTTCTTATCTTCTCCCTCCCCCCCTTTCTATCTCTTTTCTTGTCTTTTTTTCTATTCCATTCTCTCCTTCTCCTCTTTCTTCTATCTTCTCTCTTTTCTTCTCTTCTCTCCTCTCTCTGCTACTCGCTCTCTTCGACAAGTCTTCTCACTCTCAACTCTCTCTCACTCTCTTCTTCCTCCGCTCTCGGTCGTCTTCCTCACTCAGAATCTCGTCATCCTCATCGGTTCGCTCTCTTCTCGTCATCTCTCTCTCTCTCTCTCTCTCCACGTCTCTCTCTTCTTCTTCTTCAGGTTCTTCAGTTTATGTTTCATGGCTTCTTCTTCTTCTTCTTCTTCTCTTTTATTTTATTTCATTCTGTTCTCCTCCCCTTTCTTCTCTCTTTTCTTCCCCCCCCCTCTCTCTCTCTCTCTCTCTCTCTCTCTCTCTCTCTCTCTCTCTCTTCTTCTTCTTCTTCTTCTTCTTTTTCTTCTTCTTATTCTTCTTCTTCTTCTCTTTTATTCTACTTCATTCTTTTCTCCTCCCCTTTCTTCTATCTATTTCTCTCTTTTTTATAATCCCCCCCCCCCTCTCTCTCTCTCTTCTTCTTCTTCTTCTTCTTCTTCTTCTCTTTTATTCTATTACATTCTATTCTCCTCCCCTCTCTTCTATCTTCTCTCTTTTCATACCTTCTCTCCCCCCCCTCCCTCTCTCTCTCTCTCTCTCTCTCTCTCTCTCTCGGTCTCTCTTTCATCTCTATTCTCCTGCCTCCTCTCGCGTCTCATCTCTCCTCTCTCTCTTAGCTCTCTCCCTCTCCTCCTCCTCTCTCTCTATCTCTATCTCTATCTGCTCTTCTCTCTCCTAGCGCTCGCTTTCTCTCTCTCCCTCTCGTCTCTGAGTCTCTCTGCTTCTCTGCGCTCTCTCACCCCGTCCTCTCTCTCTCTCTCTCTCTCTCTCTCTCTCTCTCTCTCTCTCTCTCTCTCTCCACACACAGACATACAATTCTGATTATAACTCTTATCGTTATCAGTGAACTGGCCTGTAGTTACTTAAATTGCATGGAATCGTAATGCTCGGCTAAAGTTGAAGGAAATTAAAGGCCTTTGTGTTTCTGAATACTAGGTTTCGTGAAAACAGTTCTGTTCTCGGGTTTTTGATTGTCATATATAACATTTATTAGATAGATTAAGATTTGTGACAATTTTTTTTCTTCAGAATTGATAAATGATGTAAATATACATACATACATACATATATATATATGTATATATATATATATATATATATATATATATATATATATATGTATGTATGTATGTATATATATATATATATGATAAAGATATAAATACATATATATATATATATATAGATATATATATATATATATATATATATATATATATATATATATATATATATATATATATATATACACACACACACATTTGCAAGTGCATGTGTGTTTATGTATGTCGATACTGTCGATGTAGAAGCTGCATGAAATTTGATTGAATATATAACCATAAGACATTAAAAGCTATTTATAGCATTTTACGAAATAAAAGCTTCGCCATGCTATAAATATGTGTGGAAGTAAAGACAATAACAAATAAGATATATCAACAATATAGATAAGTTATTTTTTCATGGTCTGAATCGAGTTAAATGTGACATTAACAACAGTGCTGAGACAAAGGGGGAATTAGTTAACATACACTGCATTCCATCTCAGTGAATGATTAGTTATAAATCTTCTCTCCGCTGGTTCTCTCTTTCTCTTCCCTCTCTATATCTATCTATCTATCTATCTCCCTCTTTCTCTCTCTTCTCTCTGTCTTTTTCTTCTTTCTCTTCTCTGCTTTCTCTCCTCTCTCTCTCTCTCTCTCTCTCTCTCTCTCTCTCTCTCTCTCTCTCTCTCTCTCTCTCTCTTCTCTCCAACTCCTCTCTCATTTTCTCTCTTCCTCTCATCTCGTCTCCCCGTCTCTCCTCTCTCTGCTCTCTCTCATTTCTCCTCCTCTCTCTCTCCTTCTCGTCTCTCCACTCTTTCCCGTCTCTCTCACTCTTCCTCTCTCCCCCACTCTCTCTCTCAGTTGATACCTCTCTCTCTCTCGTCTCTCTCTCTTCTCATCTCATCTCGTCAAATCTCTCGCTCTCTCATCTCATCATCTCTTCTCTCTCTCTCTCTCACCGATTCTCCAAAATGTCAACTAATATTATCCCCTCTCTTCTCTCCTCTCTCTCTCTGCTCTCTCTCTCTCTCTCTCTGCATCTTCTCTCACTCTCTCACCCTCTCTCTCTTTCTCTCTTTCTCGATCTCCTCTCTCTCTCTCTCCTTCCTCTTTCTTTCTCTCTCTCTCTTCTCTCTCTCTTCTCTCTCTCTCCCCTCTCCCTCTCTCTCTTCTCCCTCTTCTCTCTCTATCTCTTCTCTCTCGAGTCTCTCTCTCTCCCCTCTCTCTCGAGTTCTCTCTTATCTCTCTCTCTCTCCCTCTCTCTCTCTCTCTCTTCTGTTCTCTCCCTTCTCTCTCTCCTCTCCTTTGCTCGCATCTCTCTCTCTCTCTCCCTCTCTCTCACTCTCTGCGTTCTCTGGGGGTCGTCTCTGGGCGGATGCCTCGGTCTCTCTCTCCCGCTCTCTCTCTCGTCTCTCCCCCTCTCCTCCCTCTCTCCTCCTTTCTCTCCGCCCTCTCTCGTGCTCTCTCTCTCTCTCCCTCATCTCTCTTCTCTCCACTCTCTCTCTCTCTCTCTCCCCTCGTCTTCTCTCTCTCTCTCTTCTCTCCCTTACGTCTCTCATTGGTCTCATCTCTCCCTCTCTGCTCTCCCCTGCTCTCTCTCCTCCTCTTCTCATCTCTCGAGAGATCTCTCGACGCTCTCTCTCTCCTCAGCTCTCTCTCTCTCTCTCGCGCTCTCTCTCTCTCTCTCCTTTTCTCTCTCGCTCTCTCCTCTCTTTCTCTCTCTTCTTCTTCTTCCCTCCACTTTCAACAACCCCTTGTCTTTCCCCATCCATTAACCATCCATCCTCCTCCCAGCTGCAAAACCTCACACCCACCCATCACCCAACCCGGCTCCTCAATACTTCCTACGTCACTTCATCCTCCATCCCCGACCCCCCTCTCCACCCCCTAACTCCAACCTACCTCCTTCCTTCGCCATTTCCTCCGTCTGGAGTTTCCTCTTTCCTCTCCCAAGAGTAAGTAGGTTATGTATCACGTCTCGAGATAACACATAACACAGGTGAGGAGGAGAAGGAGGAGGCAGCCAAGGGAATAATTCAGGGAGTTCAAGGATGACTGATAACAAGGATTATGTGGGATTCTTAAGTACTTGAAGGTCATCCTTATCTCTCTGAACTGATCTGTATTTCTCTCTGAAGGTCATCCTTATCTCTATGAACAGAAATGTATCTCTCTCTGAAGGTCATCCTTATCTCTCTGAACTGAACTGTATCTCTCTCTGAAGGTCATCCTTATCTCTCTGAACTGAACTGTATCTCTCTCTGAAGGTCATCCTTATCTCTATGAACAGAAATGTATCTCTCTCTGAAGGTCATCCTTATCTCTATGAGCAGAAATGTATCTCTCTCTGAAGGTCATCCGGGTGTTAGTGAGTTTTCATTCATAACACAGCTCGCAAAGGAAATGTGAATTATTACCGGTTGACTAACCAAATAAATGGAGAAATAAAATGGAGTATTCGGGTCGTTCGTGAGTATAAATAGATAGATTTTCACTGAATTGTGAATTGTGAATTGTTACCGGCTGACTAACCAAATAAATGGAGAAATAAAATGGAGTATTCGGGTCGTTCGTGAGTATTAATTGATAGGGATTCACTGAATTGTGTGAATTGGGTTTGTTACGGCTGATAACCAATATATGGAGAAAAATCTTGAGGTAGTCGGGTCGTTTGTGAGTATAAATAGATAGATTTGCACTGAATTGTGAAATTGTGATTGTTACGGCTGACTAACCAAATAAATGAGAAATAAAATGAGAATTCGGAGGTCGATCGTGAGTTATCAATAGATAGATTTTACTGGAATTGTGAAGTGACTTGTTAACCGTTGACTAACACAAATTAATGGAAAATAAATGAGTAATTCGGGTCGTTCGTGAGTATAATTAGATAGATTTTCGATTAATTGTGAATTGTGATCGATACCGGTTGACTAACCAAATAAATGGAGAAATAAAATGGAGTATTCGGGTCGTTCGTGAGTATAAATAGATAGATTTTCACTGAATTGTGAATTGTGAATTGTTACCGGCTGACTAACCAAATAAATGGAGAAATAAAATGGAGTATTCGGGTCGTTCGTGAGTATAAATAGATAGATTTTCACTGAATTGTGAATTGTGAATTGTTACCGGCTGACTAACCAAATAAATGGAGAAATAAAATGGAGTATTCGGGTCGTTCGTGAGTATAAATAGATAGATTTTCACTGAATTGTGAATTGTGAATTGTTACCGGCTGACTAACCAAATAAATGGAGAAATAAAATGGAGTATTCGGGTCGTTTGTTTAAATGGATAGATTTTCACTCAAAATACAACTTAGGAAAGAAGGTTGAAAAATTATCAGAAGAATCGTGAAAGAAAAGGCCGAGTAAGGATGACTTGTATTCGTGTGAATCAAGATTATGACAAAATATGAAAATAAAAAAATATATAAGCAGAAAAAAATGGCTTGTATTCTGAATAAATGTTCACTCGAAACTCATCTCGAAAGGGAATCAAAGGGAGGAATTAACAACACAAACAAATCAACAAAGAAAGTTTTTATGAAGAATGAAGGAATACACAAACAGACAGCTATAATCAGAGAATCAAACAGCTCCTCTACACATATGATAATTAGACTATTGATGTTGAAAATAACAATGATAGATATTTTATTGACCATTTCTATCTATCAATCAATATTTCATTACTATTACATTTACTATCATTACTTTTATATCTTTCATTCTCGTGAATAGGCTGTGTTTCTGAAGGGATAAGGGATCATTTCCTGTACTGCCGGTTATATGTTTCTTTTCCTGTCATGTTTATCAGAATTTCTTTTTTTTTAAGGGGATATCTAATTATATGCTTCTGTATATTTTTTCCTGTGAAAAATAAAAAGAGAGAGAGGAGGTAGGGAATGAGGGAAGGAAGTTGAAAGAAGAGAGTGTGAGAAAAAGAGAGAGAGAGAGAGAGAGAGAGACAAACAGACAGAGAGGGAGAGAGAGAGAGAGAGAGAGAGAGAGAGAGAGAGAGAGAGAGAGAGAGAGAGAGAGAGAGAGAGAGAGAGAGAGAGAGAGAGAGAGAGAGAGAGAGAGAGAGAGAGAGAGAGAGAGAGAGAGAGAGAGAGAGAGAGAGAGAGAGAGAGAGGGAGGGAGGGAGGGAGAGAGAAAGACAAATAGACAGAGAGAGAGAGAGATAGAAAGAGAAAGAGAAACAGACAGACAGACAGAAGAAAGAATCTGAATCAATAGATATCTACATGTACGTGAGAACTTATTTTTACCCATAATTGTCTAGAAATGGGTTTTCCCCATTCCACCCTACGAAGACTCACCTTTAATAGGTCATGTCATGCATGCTGTCTTTTTTTTTATTAGTGTTACTATTACCGTCATTACTATTTTATCAATACATTCATTTGATGATTTTACATTTGATATTCATCTATATCTTTATCCAGCTACCTATTTGCACAAATATCTATCTATTGAAAAGTTGCCAATTCTGAAGAAGTAATATCAGATGAATAGATATTTGAAGTATTTCCATGGCAAAGAAAAAGTTTGACCTTTCAGAGTATATTCAAAGTTTGAATAAAATTCGTATATCGGATTAAGTTAATCTACTAAAACTATTAAGCTATTAAGCATTTGCGTGTGTATTTGGAGATCATAAAAAAATGAAAAATCTAACTTTAATTAGAGGTTTGTGATGGGAGTGGAACGAATCAAGATTGAATGAGATATAAATAGTTTGTCTGTATGTGTGTGTTTATGAGTGTGTGTGTGTGTGTCTGTATGCATGTTTGCATTAAAGTTGGTAATTATGGGTTTGAACTTATACACACACACATACACACACACATATATATATATATATAGATAGAAAAAATAACTAGATATATAAGGATAGATTCGATAGATAATAGATTGATAATACATGTATATATGTATATATATAAATTATCTATATATATATATATATATATATATAATATATCTTATATAATATATATATATATGAATATATCTAAAAAAATAAATATATATAATATATAAATAGTAGATATATATATATATATATAGAATGTGTGTGTGTGTGTGTGTGAGTGTGTGTGTGTGTGAGGTGTTGTTGTGTGTGGTGTGTGTGTTTGTGTGTGTGTATGTTTGTCTATATATATGATCAATATATATATATTATATATAATATATCATATAAATCTAAATATATAAATAATAATATACATATAAATATATAAATATATATATATATAAATATATAAATCTATAACTATAAAAATATATAAATAAACATATAAATATAAATATATATATATATATATATATATATATATTATAATATATATATATATATATATAAAAATAATAAATTTGGTAAAAATCAGTTTCCCAGAATATTAATAAATTTTTTTTTTTTTCCAAAAAAAGAAAAGTTGGGGGGGGAGATGAGGGTGTGTTTGGGTGAAGTTTTTAAAGAAAGAAAAAAACCCTATAATTCAATTCCCTTCCCCCAAACCCCCCCCACCCCACCTCCACACAAACCCCTTTATTTTATTATTTCCCTTTAAACCAATA
Source organism: Penaeus japonicus (assembly GCF_977035675.1). Classification (NCBI taxonomy): domain Eukaryota; kingdom Metazoa; phylum Arthropoda; class Malacostraca; order Decapoda; family Penaeidae; genus Penaeus; species Penaeus japonicus. The sequence continues at coordinate 31,570,254 of NW_028234429.1, read as the reverse complement.
AAATTTTCCACACACACAAACACAAAACACAAAACACACACACCCAAAAAAAAACCTTAAAAAATATAAATAATAAACAAAAAAAAAAAAATACATATACATATTGGGGGGTTTTGGGGGTTTTGGGTAGAGGGATGTGTTTTTTTTATGTTTTTAAAATCACAAAAAATAAACAAACAAAAAAAAAAAAAAAAAAAAAAAAAAACATATAATATAAAAATAATATTAAATATAAATAAATATATTTTCTTAAAAAAATTATTATAAATATATATATTATTTTAAATATAAATAAATATATAAATATATTATAAAGACCAATAAAAAAACAAAACAAAAAAAATTAAAAAAAAAAAAAAAAAAAAATTTTAATTAATTTAAAATCATGATTAAAAAAAATAAAAATATATTATATATAAATATTTTTTTAAAATTAAAAATATTTTATATATATGTATAAATAAATATTTTAAAAAAAATAAATAAATATATAAATAAGATAATAAATAAAAATAATATATTATATAAAATAATATATAATAAAAATAATATATTAATTTAATATATATAAATTATAAAATCTATAATAATATATATATATATAAATAAAAATATAAAAAAAAAAAAAGGTTTAATCCAAAAAAAATTTTATTTAAAAAAATATTAATTTATTAATATAAAAAATATATATTATAATTATAAATAAAAATAATAAATTAAAAAAAAAAAATAATAAAAATATCTTTTAAACCCCCCCAAACAAAACTCAATAAAAAATCCAACACAACACAAAACAAAAACCAAACACAGACACACCACACCACCCCACACACACACACACACACACATAAATATTTATATATAATATAATATAATTTATATATATATATATATATATACATATATAATTAAATATTGAATTTATATATATATATATATATATATTTAATATATAATATATAAGAGAGATAAAGAGAATAAGAGAGAGAGGAAGAGAATATAAGACAGAGAAAGAGAGAGGAGAGAAGAAGATAGAGTAGATGATTTTAGTATGAGTTATTATTATATTTAGTAATATATTAATATATATATATTTATTTATGAGTTATGTTATGTATATATATATATACATAATATATACTATATATAAATATATATATATATAAGATATATATTTAGATATATTTATATATATATATATATACAATATTTTTGCATACCTATTATATATATATATATATAATAATATATATATATAAATATATATATATATATAATAATTGATATGTATTATGTGTGTGTGTGTTGTTGTGTGTGTATGGTGTGTGTGTGTTTTTTGAATTTATAATAGATAATATTATATATACTATATAATATATATATATATATATATATATATATATATATAGAATATATAATACATATATATGTATACATACATACATACACATTGAAATACAATTCACACACACTACACACACACCACACACACACACAACACACACACACACACTTACACACACACACACACACAAACACACACAACACATACATACAAATATATAGATAATATATAATATATATTATATATTTAGATATATAAGATATATTATTTACTTATATATATATATATATATGCTAAAATATATATATATTACATATATATATAAACAATATATTTATATATAAGATTATATTATATATATAGATTAATATATAATATATATGTTTTTATAGAACATATATATATATAAATATATATATATATATATATATATAATGTAAATATATATATATATATATATATATATATATTTATAGTTTATATAATATATATATATATAATTATATATGTATATAGATGTATTTCTATAAATTATATATATATATATATATATTTATATATTTATATAAATATATAGTAAACTTATTTATACTATTTAATTTTAAATTTAAAATAATATATATATTTATAAATAATATATATATACTATATATAGATGTATTTATAAGATATATATATAAATATATATATATATATTATAAATATATATGTATATATATATATATTTATATATATATAGATAGATAATATATATGTATATTTATATATACATAAATAATCTATCTATCTATCTATATATATATTATAATTATAGATAAATATATAATTATGAAATATAATATATATATAATATATATATATATACCTAATATAAATATATATATATCTATCTCGGTGTAGTGTACTGAGTATATATATATAAATATATATACATATTATATATAATTCATATACATATACATGTGTGTGTGTGTCAGTGTGTGTGAGTCGCGCGCGCCCTCGTGGTTTGTTGGGTGTGTCTGGCCGGAGCTCGGTGTGGTGTTGTTTCTATACACTCACAACACACACACACACAATACACACTCACAACACCACACACATATATAATATTAAAAATAATAGACACTTATAGATATATTTAATTTATATGATATATATTATATATATTATAATTATATATGTATGTGTTTTGTGTGTGTGTGTGTTGTGTACATATACTAATATATATATATATAAATATAATAATATATATATATATATATAATATATATTTATCTATATCTATTTGTAGTGGTGTGAGTGTGTGTGTGTGTGTTGTTGGTGGGTGGTGTGTGGTGTGTGTTTTGGGGGGGTGTGGTGTTGGTGTGTGTGTGTGTGTGTGGAGTGTGGTGTTTGGTGTTGTTGTGATGTGTGTGTGAGGTGTGTGTTAGTGTGTGTTGTGTGGGTGTGGTGTTGTGTGCTTGTGGGTGTTTATATAATATATAGAAGATATTAATATATATATATATATATAGATATAGATATAATTTATATATATAGATATAGATATTACACACACACCACACACTCCTCTTATATTATTAATATATATATAGATATATATAGAAAGATAATATATATATTTTATATTTATACTAATATATATAAATAACATATATATATAGTAAATATATGTATATATAATATATATATATAATAAATATATATAATATATTATAATACAAATTATGTTATCGGTATATATATAATATATATATATATATATTATATATATATAGATATGTATATATATATATAGATAGATATATATATAATATATATATATATTTATAATAATACAAAAATAACATAAATACACATATATATACATACATATATACAAACACACACTCACTCACACACACACACATATATATATATAATATAAATTTAAATATATATAAACTTTATATATTATTATATATAAGATAAATAATATTAGAGTTATAATATACATATAGATATATTAATAATATTATATTTATATATATATATAATAATATATTTATTATATATTTAAGATATATATTATATATATATAATATATATATATTACATAATTATATATATATATAGATTATATATATTTATATATATATATATTTACATTAATAATAAATTATATATATATATAGAGAATATATAAAATAGATATTATATATAATATTTATATAAGGTTGATTTTTATACATAGTTTATAAATTTATACATTATATAGATAGATATATATATATATATATATTTAATGTTTTATGTAAGAATATATGTAAATATTTATAATATATATATAATATTTATTATTGGGGGGGTGGTGTGTGTGTGGTGTGGGTTGGTGGCGGTGTTGTGTGTGTGTGTGTTGTGGGTTGGTGTGTGTGTGTGTGTAGGTGTGTGTGTTGTGTGTGTTGTGTGTTTCCTATACAAACACACCACACACACACACACACACACACGCACACCTCACACACACACACACACACGCACACACATATTATATATAATTTAAATATTTAAATATATATATATATATAAGCATTTCAGATATATGTATGTGTGTGTTGTGTGTGTGTGTGTGTGGTTGGTCATACATATATATAATATTTTATATATAGATATATTATTTATATATATATATATATAGATATATTTATATATAGATATATATTCATACTTATAGATATATATATATTTAATATATACTATTATATAGATATAAGTTTATATATATATATAATAATACTTGTGTGTGTGTGTTGGATCCCGGTGTTGTGTGTATGTGTGTTGAAGAGTGTTGTGTGTGGCTTGTGTTATTGTATGTGTCGTGAAATAATAATATATATATATATAATATATATATATATATAGTTATATAATATATATATGTATGTATCTATATATATATATGTATATATATGTTTATATCCCACCGTCCCCAGCGGTGGGATCAAACCGAGAGTCCCGGTTAGGTCACTAGGCATGTCCCGGGAGGGCAGACTGGAAAGGTGAGGCTGTCCTTGATGGCGGTCAGGGTCGAACTGAAGTTTTGGGAAGAGTCCTCCAGAGATGACGAAAGAGGAGACCCACAGACTAGAGAGAGGGGGGACCTTGGAGGCGGTCGAGGTCGAACTGCCCTTCGCACGCACTGATTTATCTCGAGAGATATGTCCTTAGGTCAACAGCGACCGTGTTGGTTGCGATGAATAGCTTGTAACATACAACCGCCATCTTGTAACTTATAAACGCGACTGTAATTTCTCTCTCTCTCTCTCTCTCTCTGTCTCTCTCTCTCTCTCTCTCTCTTAGTATATATATAGATATATATATATATATATATATATATAATATATATGTGTGTGTGTGTTTGTGTGTTGTGTTGTGTGTGTGTGTGGTGTGTTTGTGTGGTGGGTGTGTGTGGGTGTACATATTAATATATAGATATATATATATTATATATATATTTTATTATATTTATATATATTAATATATATATATTTATATACATATATACATATATATATGTATATAATTATATAATATATAAATATATATAAGATATATATATAGATATTTATATAATAAACATAAATATATAGTGTATAATATATAAATATATATATGAATATATATAGATATATTATATAATAAGATATAATATATATATATATATATATATATATATATAAGAATAACTCACACATTGAATGAATAATTGTATGCTAATACCGAATGGTTTCATTATGCGCGGGCAGGTTATGAGATCATATAAAGATAAATACACTCACAAATATTTTTTTATAATAACATTAACTAATAAAATGAAAAACAGCGAATCATTACACACACACGTATGCAACATTGGGTAATTCTCAAAGATATATTCAGACACATGGTCTTTGGGAGCGCCATCTGACTGCCACGCAATTTAAATCAATGTTCAATTTGCACTGGGTTATCCTCAAAACTTTTGCTATTGTTCATAATGGTTCATGTTCATATGTTCAACCCGGCTTTTGAAAT
>NW_028234429.1:31549856-31552356 GCF_977035675.1 Penaeus japonicus | reverse complement strand
AGGGAGGGAGAGAAGGAGGGAGAGAGGGAGGGAGGGAGGGAGGGAGGGAGAGGATGAGGAAGGGAGGGAGGGGGAAGGAAGGGAGGGAGGGGGAAGGAAGGGAGGGAGAGAAGGAGGAAGGGAGGGATAGAGGAGAAGCAAGGAGTGAATGAGCGGGAGGGATATAAAGAGAGGAGATAGGGGTAAGAGGGGAGAGAAAGAGAGAGAAGAGACAGAGAGACGGAGACAGACAGAATGAGAAACTAAGAGATCGGTAAAAAAGGGGGGATAGAAAAATAACAAGAGAAATGAAAGGAAATGAAAGGCAGAATATGAGGAGAAGAAGGAGAGAGAGAGACAGAGAAAGAAGAGAGAGAGATTATTTTATTTATATCTTCTGATCTTCTTAAGAACTGAAAATCGGTTTACCAAAACATTTTTCTTTTCTTTTCTTTAAAAAAAGAAATGATGATTGCTGATAATACAAGTAAAGATCACAGATAATAATAATAACAACAACGACAATAACAAATGCTATGATAAAATGGAAATCAATATGATGACTATGAGCTGATATACATAATTAATAATTAAGATAATTAACAAAATACTATGAAAAAAAAACAATGACAGTAATAGAAATAACATTAGAAAAAAAAATTGATGATAATAGCAATGATAATAATGATACCTCTGATAATGACATCAACATCAACAAAAACAACAACAATAACAAAAAATAATAACTACAAGGATAACAATAGATACAGTGATAATGATAAAAATGATAACAACGACAATGATGATGATGATGATGATTATATTGATAATGATGATAATGAAAATAATGGTAATAATGAGGATGATAATGCTAATGATGATGATTATCATAATGCTGATAATGATAATAATAACAACAATAATGATAATGAAAATAGTAATGATGATAATAATAATGATGATAACAATGATAATCGTGACGATTATAATAGTAATAAAAATTACTAATAACAACAATAATGATAAAAGAAGAAGAATGACACCAATGATGTTAATAACGATAATGCTGACAATAGTAAGAGTAGTAATGATTATGATGATGGAAATAACAATAGTAATGATAATGATATTAATGTTATAATAGTGATAAAGGGATAAACATTGATAAGAACACCAATAATGATAATAATCATAAAATAGCAATGATGATAATGATTATAAAAATAATGATAATAACAATCATGATGATAATAATAATGATTATGATAACAGTAGTAGTAATAATATTGATAATAACAAAAATACTGATAGCAATAATAACAGTATTAATGATAATAACAATGATAAAAATAGTGGTAATAATAATCATAATAGTGACAAGGAAAATTATTATTACTGTTTTTATGATTACCATTATCCATGTTAAATTTGGTACCATCATTAACATTATTATCATCTTTACCATCATCATTGTTATCATCAATATCATAATAATAATGAATATGATGATAATAATGATAATGATATCAATGATAACAATAGTAATAATAATAGCAATCCTACTAACAATTCCAACAACAATAAGAACAACAAGAGATACCAATCATACAAGATAACAAAGATAACAAACGCATAGATAACAATCATAAAATAAACTTCATCAAACTTCATGAGACAAAAGGGGCAAGCTCAGACCACACAACAGCGAATAGATCTCCGTGCAAAGGGAAAGGTAGATATGCAAATGTTGCTCTCTCGCATGATTCCACTTTCGATTTCCAAAAGGCTTTAAGGATTCTTTTCCTTTTAGGTCCACATAAGGCAACCACTCTCGACTGAATCCTCCGATATTGAAAAGTCAAACACAAATGTTTCTTGTCGCCTTACTCCCCAATCTTGTTTCCTGTTCTGAAGTAAATATCCATTGTGAATTTGATTTTGTGTAAACAAACGTATGTTCAGGTGTTTGTTAGTGTGGGGTGGTTGCTTGTCCATTGGCTGTAGGTCTGGGGTTTTTTTTCTTCTTCTTCTTCTTTTCTTTTCTTTTCTTTTCTTTCTCTTCTTCTTCTTCTTTTTTATTTTTTCTTTCTTTCTTTTCTATTTTATTTTTCTTTCTTTCTTTTTCCTTTTTTTGAGTATTTTTGTTTCGTTGTGTATCTAAATGAAGGGAATTTGATGTATATTTATTGACCGGGTTGACGTGACGGGGTTTTGAGTGAATGTTTGTACAAGTGTTTACTGTTGTGTTGTTGTTGTTGTTTTTTGTATGAGTTAATGATGCTCTGATAAAGTAAGGAAACATGAGATGGTTCGGTATTCAGTTTTCTTGAATGTATTTCTGATATCCTTCTTTTGTTCTGATGTATTTCAAGCTAAAGGACTTATATGCTTGTTTCTACTTCGATCGGATTCAAACGAAATATCCTACGGCCATGTGCACTTTGCATGTATACTCATATATATATATATATATATATATATATATATATATATATAAAATGTATATATATATATATCTATC
>NW_028234429.1:31542356-31544856 GCF_977035675.1 Penaeus japonicus | reverse complement strand
GACTCAAATGGCGTCAAGATTCTAATCAGCCAAGTGTCGGTGTCGGAAAGAAGTCAATTTTCTCCCGCGACACAAATCTTAATTAATCTCAAAGACAAACCGCAAAGAAAGAAAGAAAAAGGAAAAAAAAACGGATATTATTAAAGATTCATTTGTCTTGAGAAACGTAACCGGTTTTGAGAACTTCGGAGCTTTGGGGTGAGCGAGGGAATTAGTTTTGTTTCAGATTTTTTTTCTTTTTTTGTGTATTTTTTGCTGTATCTTCCGATGTTCATGTTTTAATTTACTTATCACTTGTTTTCTTTTTTTATATATTCTTAAGGATAATGATCAAAAAAATTAATTTGGTAGGAAATGTGGAAAGTATTACAGACAATTTTACTTTTCGTATTTCCACATTGACCTTTGACCTCAGCTAGAAAATGACTTATAATTAAAAAAAATAAATCCTCTTCAATATACATTCTTTTTGCTAATCAAATCAATGCTCTTAAGTCGACTTAGCTTAATTCTTCGACCAATTGCAACAACGCAACATAAAATTTTTTTCGCGTTTCTGCCATCAGTGATTAAATCGGAGTAAAATTAGTCATTCGGCAACTCACCAAATATCGGTGTTGCTATATCGCCTTTTTGGGGAATATTTTTCGGTCAAGAGATTTGTTTATCAACATTTTTTTGAAGTCAATGTTCACTTATCAACACTACAAATTGAAGTGGTAATGGAATACACTTTTTAGAATGGTGTTTTTTTTCTTGTTACCATTTTGTATTTGAAGGAATTCGTTAGCAAAATAAATTGAAAAGAAACAAGAGAACAGATTCAATTTGAGCATTTAATCTAACTACAAATGCAACTTTTATAGTTCTCCATATTTAAGTTACTAGGCCTATTATTGTTATGAAGTCATTCAAAGCATATTTATACATATATCATTTTATTCATTTTTTCCTAAATTAGATACTTAAATATATTTCATCTTCATTTCGAAACTATCATTATCAAAGCTTTTTACGAATTGTATTTAATCTTTTTAGTCATCCTTACCCCTTTTAATTCATTCATTAGTCGTATTTCCTGTTGTCTGTCCTTTTGGACAGGTTTCAAGCCTCCTCTCTCTCTCTCTCTCTCTCTCTCTCTCTCTCTCTCTCTCTCTCTCTCTCTCTCTCTCTCTCTCTCTCTCTAGCTCTCTATTTTTCTTTCTCTTTCTCTCTCTAGCTCTCTCTTTTTTTCTTTATATTTATCGTCCTTTTTCTCTTTCTCTATCTCTTTCTCTTTTTCTTTCCCTTTCTCTCTGTCTTCCTTTACATTCATTTCTTTTCCTTTCGTTCCTCTCACTTTTCTTGCTCGTCGACTTTGCAGTTGCATTTTCCTTTCTCGTCGTGCTGTAAAAGACAGAGGTTCCAGACAGAGTAGATAGCTGGAGGAGTATTGGTATTATGTTGATGTTATTGTCATTGTTATTATCTTCCTTTTCGTTGTCGTTATCAATAGCATTAATCATAAACGTTACCATTGTTATCATTGTCGTTATTGTCATCTTTACTGTTATTGTCATTATTATTGTTGTGGTTGTTATCATTTCATCATTGTTATCATTGTTATAATTGCAATTATCAGTATGTAGTTATTAATGTTGTTATCATCATATTGGTAGAAGTATTGTTATTGTCATTACTATCATTATCACTATTTTTATCATTTTTGATGTTATTGAGACTACAATTATCAAAATAATTTTAAAAAGTATCAATATTGCTGTTATCATTATTATTATCACTGTTACAATTTTAACTAATACATCATTATAACAATAATGATAACAATGATACTAGGCGGAAGAATATTGATACTAATGTTGTTGTTTTTTTATACTTGCAATGTTTTTTGTTATTATCTCTGTTATTGTTATTATCAGTAATATTACGATTGTGATAACTATTGCTATCATTATTATCTTTATCTTAACTATTGTTGTTATCATTGCTAAGGTATAAGCCACAAACATCACGGTTATTCCTGCGTTCCCTGTAGCTCCAGTTATTTAGGAGTACTTCAAGTTAGAGGAAGTAATACTCACTCCCTCGTGTTATCTTGGGGACTGTGGGGTATCATCCCCCCCCCCTCACCCCCGAAGAGGAAGTAGATGGGCTTGGTGGACCTCATATGTTGAGGTAACACGGAAGTGGGTGGACCTTTATTCAACTCTTCAGCTCTCGCCATGTCCCTAATTAGATTTCTTTTTTAGATATGGTATATATATTTTCGTTAACTTAGAATTTTCAGGGAGATGCCATATAAAAGTGTATATTTTCTTTAAAGCTAGTCTTTTTTTTCTTCTATTTTTGAGTCTGTAAATTGTATTGCAGTGACGCAAAGTGAGCATATATGTTCTTGCAATGATATTTAGGTTTGTGTAATTTTATACATTCGTATTACTGTTACCAGTAATTAAAATCGAAACAAAATCAGATCATTCGGCAACTGGGTGTCGGAGTT
>NW_028234429.1:31527356-31539856 GCF_977035675.1 Penaeus japonicus | reverse complement strand
TCTTTTTCTTTCTCTTTCTCTTATTTTCTATCTCTTTCTTCCATAAATAATACTATAAATATCCTGTGTAATGTGAAACTACGTCACTTCACGTCTTATTGCTACAGACTTGAGAGAGAGAGAAAAGAGAAAAGAGAGAGAGAAAGAGATAAAGAAAGAAAGAGAAGATGAGAAAGAGAAAGAAAAGGAGAGAGATCCAAGACACTAATACTACCATCGGGAAAAAGATATACAAATAAAAAGATATATCGAGATATATAATTCCTGCTAATGAAATCAACGCTTTGAAAGCTTACGTCTAATTTAATTTTTCTGCTGACATAGATAGTCAAATCATAATAATATTAGTAAATAGATTTGTGTCATTTCCTCATTTCATATTACGGTTGTGAGTGATTAAAATGGGAGTGAAATCAGATCATCCGGCAACTCAGGTCGGTGTTGCCATATCGCTGTTTGGGAATACTTTCTGGTCAAGAGGTTTGTTCGTTGACATTCAATCAGTTTCTCTTTTCATGCAAGTATTGACTGATCAATACCACCTATGTTGGTGTCGAAATGTCATAGAAACTTGTTAGAATGGCATTTTATGTCTTTTCTCTTCATCTATATATTTAAAAAAAAATGGTAGAAAAATTATTATAAAAATATTTTCGTTTTGATCTTTTAACAAAAGATAGCTATATTTTTTCATCTATCATTTTCTAGAGAGAAAAAAATGATTTGAAACTTATAAAAGCACAGTGTAACAAAGGCAATTGTTTTCGAATTACGCTATTGTTTATCGTTGCGAATCAACATTGATCATCACATTGTTTCATTTATTCGACTACATGGCTACATAATTAACGTCTCATTTTCACTTATCGTTTTCTTTTCATTCGTCTCACCCTCTTATTTTCACATTTCCTTTTTCTAATCTGTAATAAAAATGAAACAAAATATTAGGATGATAAATCTATAATCAAGATTCGGCTTATTCCATTGGATTACTGAGATTCTCTCTCTACCTTGCTCTCTCTCTCTCTCTCTCTCTCTCTCTCTCTCTCTCTCTCTCTCTCTCTCTCTCTCTCTCTCTCTCTCTCTCTCTCTCTCTCTCTCTCTCTCTCTCTCTCTCTCTCTCTCTCTCTCTCTCTCTTTATTTTTATCTATGTATCTATCTATCTATCTAACTATCTATCTATCTATCTATCTATCTATCTATTTATCTATTTATCTATTTAACAATCTCTCTCTCTCTCTCTCTCTCTCTCTCTCTCTCTCTCTCTCTCTCTCTCTCTCTCTCTCTCTCTCTCTCTCTCTCTCACTCTCTCTCTCTCTCTCTCTCTCTCTCTCTCTCTCTCTCTCTCTCTCTCTCTCTCTCTCTCTCTCTCTCTCTCTCTCTCTCTCTCTCTCTCTCTCTCTCTCTCTTTATTTTATCTATGTATCTATCTATCTATTATCTATTTATCTCTCTCTCCTCTCTCTCTCTCTCCTCCTCTCTCTCTCCTCTCCTCTCTCTCTCTCTCTCTCTCTCTCTCTCTCTCTCTCTCTCCTCTCTCCTCTCTCTCTCTCTCTCTCTCTCTCTCTCTCTCTCTCTCTCTCTCTCTCTCTCTCTCTCTCTCTCTCTCTCTCTCTCTCTCTCTCTCTCTCTCTCTCTCTCTCTCTCTTTATTTTTATCTATGTATCTATCTATCTATCTAACTATCTATCTATCTATTTATCTATTTATCTATTTATCAATCTCTCTCTCTCTCTCTCTCTCTCTCTCTCTCTCTCTCTCTCTCTCTCTCTCTCTCTCTCTCTCTCTCTATATATATATATATATATATATATATATATATATATATATATATATAATTGTTTATTTACATACAAATATACATATATATGAAACATACGCTTTTCCGAAAGTAATTCCCTTTTTTCGAAAACCAACTGACCTAAAAATAACTGCAATTAAGACCCAGATTGTGTCAAGATTCTAATCAACCAAATACTCAATTTTCACGAAAGGATCTCGAATGCAAAGCAAGAAAAACGGATTCCATTAAAGATTAATTTGTCTTGCAACAACCCAAAAACAACAAAAGAATAATCAACATTATTCATTTTCGTTATTTCACGCATCCGAAAATGTTTTTTTTTTATTATTATTATTATTTTTTTTATCGATGATCCAATTTACATTGATTTCCCTTTTTTTAATGTTAATCATGAGAAATTATTGGATTTTAATCCTGAATTTCCTCGGATAATCTAATCAGCCAAATTAACGCTTTGAAAACAATGTAATTTATTTTTTTCAATCAACAAAGTCCGTAAAACCACATTATAAATACTTTTGAAAGATTTTTTTTCTCATTGATATTATCAATACTTATAATAGGACTAAAATAAACTATAAATAGGACCTTATTGAAAATATTTTTTGGTCACGTGGTTTATCCATCGATAAGCTGTTTGTTTGTTTGTTTGTTTCATGAAAATGTTGACGTATTAGCATTTCATATATTGGTTCGAGAAGAACATGCACATGACGTTCCTTTTCTCTTGTTATCTCTATCATATTTGAAAAGGATCGTTCTAAAAATATACCAAAAGACAAGAGCCAATTTTGCATTTGAATATTCGATCCAGCAATAGATATACATGTATTTTCTCATAACTTTTAATCATATGATAATGCTGTTATAGGTAAATACAAGTTGCTATCATCAATGGAGTCATGACACAGATTTGATCATATCTATGCAAATGCGAATTGTATAGAACAAATATTTCCTTTAACCCCTCGCCTTTTTCCGTAGCCTTAGTGTCTTGGATCTCTCTATCATCCTCTCTGTCTCTCCTTCTCTTTATATCTTTTTCATTATCTTTATTTCTGTCTTTCTTTCCATTTTTCTTTCTTTTTCTCTTTCTCTCTCTCTGTTTTCTCTCTCTGTTTTCTCTCTTTCTCTCTCTCTGTTTTCCCTTTCTCTCTCTTTCTGTTTTCTCTCTTTCTCTCTCTCTCTCTCTGTTTTCTCTCTTTCTCTTTCTCTCCTCTCTTTCTCTCCTCTCTTTCTCTTTCTCTCCTCTCTTTATCTTCCTTTCCTCTCTTTCTCTTTTTCTCCTCTTCTTTCCTCCCCCCCCCTCTCTCTCTTTCTCTCACTCTCTCTCTCTCTATCTATCTCTCTCTCTATCTATCTATCTATCTATCTATCTATCTATCTATCTATCTATCTATCTATCTTCTCTCTCTCTCTCTCCCTCTTCCTCTCCCCCCCCCCTCTCTCTCTTTCTCTCACTCTCTCTCTCTCTATCTATCTCTCAGAATCTATCTATCTATCTCCTCTCTCTCTCTCCAACCCCCCTCTCTCTCTCTTTCTGGCAGCTTCTCTCGTCTATGCCTTCGTTTCTGACATATGAAATTCCTACACCTTTATTTACGTTTCATAGAGGAATTGATGTATAAACTTAAATGGATTGCTTCTCTTCCCGTTTACTTATTTTTCTCTCACATCCTAATTAATTTCAAAGACGAACCACAAAGGAATAACATTGTGTCTTTTGTCTCAAGGAGCACACACGCCCCAGAACTTGATATGTGCTTGATGAATATAAGAAATTCTGTTGGAAATACAGATGTTAGTAGTCTTTTCTCTTTCTTGTTAGTTATTTCTTATTTTGTATTTTTTTTTCTTGTTCTTGTTCTTTGCTTTTTCTTCTTCTTTTTTCTTCTTTTTTACTCTTCCTTTTTCTCTCTTTTCTTATTAATTTTCATCTTACTACCATTGTTATTACCATTATTATTATTATTATTATTATTATTATTATTATTATTATTATTATTATTATTATTATTATTATTATTATTATTATTATTATTATTATTATTATTATTATCATCATTATTATTATTATCATTATTATCATTATCATTATTACTATAATAATTATGATAATAATATTGATTATAATTTTTATTATCATCATTATCATTATCATTATTATCATTATCATTATTATCATTTTCATTATCATTATTATCATTGTTATGATCATTACTTTTATCATCTTTTTATCATAATCATCAATATCATTATTATAAATATCATTTTTGTTATCTTATTATCGTCCTTATCATTATCATTATTGTTATCATCATCATCAACATAATGATTAGTATTATCATTATTATCATTAGCATTATTTATACGTTGATCCGATGTTTCTTCAGTAGGTATCATGTTTTCCCTTAAATTTGGTGGTTCTTGAACCTTAATCAGGGAATAGTTGCACTTTTCTGACAATCGCTGGTTACACGACGAAGAGAACTATCCACTTGCATTACAAGCAAGGTGGCAACTACAAGGAGGGGGGAGTAGGGGGGAGGGGGGCGGTAGTGCTTGTTGCATCTCTTCTGACCTCTGTTGTTGACCGATTTTTTTTTTTTTTTTTTTTTTAAGGAAGGAAAGTGTTCAAATGCTATTTTATGTAAAATAAAAATGAATATTGTGTAATTAGTAATAAAATGTGAAATTGAATATTTCATGCTTCCATATAATTTAAAATGCGTTTATAATTGAATATAAGATCTTTACTTTTTGTTAGAAGACTACAGATATATGTATGGTGCTTCCTGTACAAAATAAAGTGCATTTGATTTCATTCATCACTAAACATAGTCTATAAAACGCAATATAATCAAACGTGTTCTTGTCATTTCTCATTAAATAGGAAGTGATTAAAATCAGTGGAAAATCAGGACATTCGGCAACTCTGCAAAGGTTAGAGTTGCTATATCTCCTTTTTGGTAAGATTTTCCGGTCAGGAAGTTCGTCCACCGACAGGCAATTAGGTTCTTTTTCGTGTTTGTATTGGCTTATAATCACTTCATATGTTGGTTCGGGGAATGTCACATACCATGTTGATAGGAGGGACACTTATTCTTGTTTCTTTATGATTGCATAAACACGTTAGAAGACTCAATAGAAAGAGATAAACGACTTATTTTTTATTAAAACCTATGAACACTAGGTTTCGACTCTCTCTCTCTCTCTCTCTCTCTCTCACACTCTCTCTCTCTCTCTCTCTCTCTCTCTCTCTCTCTCTCTCTCTCTCTCTCTCTCTCTCTCTCTCTCTCTCTCTCTCTCTCTCTCTCTCTCTCTCTCTCTCTCTTGTCTCACTCTCTCTGTCATCCTTTCAGTAACACTAATGAGGATAATCTTAATAATGCTAATGAAAAGGAAAAGTATAGTAATGATAACAATGATATTAAAAATGATGATGAGTATAATCATAATAATAATAATAAAGGGCAATGACGATAATGAGGATGATGATAATGAAAATGAATAATGATGATGATGGTAATAATGATAATGATAAAAAAAATAACAATAATGACACTGATAATAATAACGCAACAATTGTCATAACGAAAAATAACACTAAGAAGGTAATGATGATATTGACCACAATAAAAATGAAAGAACTTTTTCTCCCAACTAAGACCTTAATTAAGACCTTAAACGCTTCAACATTCTAATCCCCCTAATGTCGAAAAGTTAAATATATAATTTTTCTTCCTCTCGTTACACAAATTTTAATTAATCTCAAAGGCGAACCACAGAGGAGAGAGGGATATCAATTAAGATTCATTTATCTCGAGAAATGCACACACCTAAAAACTTTCTTTTTTTTTCTCTCTTTTTTTTTTTGTGCCGAAGGAATCAAATTTCGCTCGAAAGACGGAATTTAGATTAGATTAATTTGTATCTTTTTAAATCTAGGTTTATGTTTTCCTTTTTTTTTTTTTCTTCTTTTCTTAATTCTTTTTTTTTTAGTCTTATGTTTTCCTTTTGCTTTTCTTTTTTCTATGTTTTCTTTATTCATTGTTTGTTTTGTTTTGTTTAGTCTTATGTTTTCTTTTTCTTTTTTTTCTATTTTTTCTTCATTCATTTTCTTTCTTTTTTATCTATTTTGATTAAGTGAGTATTGCATATTTAAAATCTTAGATATCTATTCTCTATAATGATTTCTTTATCGTGCTGTTTAAGAGAATTTCAATTCACATTAATCCTTCTGTGACATTTTCACCTGATAATGTGTACCCTTAAAACACCATAATCTATTATAAAGATACTAAACATAGTCAAAGGAATATGAAAATGAATAATGATATGAATGTGGATATATATCTTCTATAGGTGGAGGGATATGAGAACATAATTATCATAATGATATATAGTTAAAAAGATAACAACAAACGATAATATTCCATATTTTTTGCCAAAAAAAAGAAGCTTAAATAGATCATTATTACTTACCCGCAAATTCTGATAGCATTATATTGCGATTTCCTTCAACCATAATGAGAAACATAATAGGAAACACGTGATTTCGCAATGCAGAATCTAGGTTTATACGCTTACAAATAGATAATTTTCTCTCTCTCTCGTTCTCTCTCTCGCTATTTATCTCTCTCTCTCTCTCTCTCTCTCTCTCTCTCTCTCTCTCTCTCTCTCTCTCTCTCTCTCTCTCTCTCTCTCTCTCTCTCTCTCTCTCTCTCTCTCTCTCTTCCTCTCTCTCTTTTTCTCTCTCGTTATTTCTCTCTCTCTCTCTCTTTCTCGCTTTCTCTCTTGCTATCTCTCTATTTCTCTCTCACATTATCTACTCATTATCTACTTTAGTTTGAAAAAAATACAAAGATCTCAACCAGAATAAAATCCTCAGTCTTATCCTTCTATCTTGTAACTGGATAATATTTGTGGGTCCCATGGTCAGTATTAACATTATATTGGTTATACCTATAATCTGTTTCTATAAATTAAGATATCTTTGTATATCATGAACTGTAATTTATATGAATTTGATATCAAATCAAATATTCACCAGTAAATTCATTGGTAACTCATTCGCTTGCCCAGTCTCCAGGATGGGTTTTATTTCAGAGCGAGGCAGCTTTACACAATATATTTTGACTTTTTTTCCATTCTCATTCAGGCACTAATTGTGAAACGAGAGCCATTTTTGTGTTTTGATTTTTGTGTGTTTTACTGTGTTTAGAGACTAATATATGCCATATGACAGGCTCTATCAATGCTGCAGTTGACTAAAATTGTAGTATATGATCCATATAACCTCATTATTTTCTTTATTTTCAGTGTGATAGAAGTATTGCTGTTTTATGGGAGGAAGAAAACAACTTTATTTTTCCGTATCTGTGTGCTGTCATGAACGAATACGAAACATATAACCATCTACAATGAAGATAACATGAAGAGGTAGGAAAGAAAAAGGAATCCTGTGCTTATGACTGTGAGTGCCACAATAAAAGGCATCCCCTATTGGCACAAGAGTACATTATGGACACTGTGAAGGGCTTGAGTCACCTTTCTCTTCTCATTCTGCCAGCACATCCCTCATCGGCGGTACTTTAGAGCAAGAGGTCGGTGACTCGCTGTGTGCCATCACTTTATAAAGATAGTGCATACTAGAGACCGTAGATGGGTGCCATTCAAGGCTCTCTCTCCTACTGTTGCTAGAAAAAAGTGGTGGCATCTAGGTTTTGGATGTTAGGTTTGCCTTATATTACGGTAATTATAGTGATTATGACTGCAATTGCCATCATCACTCACTCCTTACTCATAACACAACAAAATGGTATAGTGATCCCCGAACGTCATGTATGTCATGACATCCATCATCAGACCAAAGCTCCTTCGTCATGTATGTCATGACACCCGCCAGCAATGGGGTAACGAAGACAACCTTCTCACGATTGCATAAAAATCTGCAATCCAATAAATAATCTGATAATCTGCTTAGAAGTTGCTTTTATGCATTTTTCAGTTCTTTTGTGCATTACAGTTATCAAAATCCTGTGATTCTAAACAACGAGGTGAAAATATGATATGTGATTTTATTATACTTATTTTACCATGTGTATTAACAAAGAGGAGGAAAAAGGAATTAAAAGTCAGGTTCTTCACTTATACAAAAATCAAATTCAAATCTAATCGTTTTCTCTCTCTAGCTCTAGTTCCCTCCCTCCCTCTCTCTCTCTCTCTCTCTCTCTCTCTCTCTCTCTCTCTCTCTTTCTTTCTCTCTGTCTGTATGTCTGTCTGTCTGTTTATCTCTCTCTCCCTCTCTCTCTATCTCTCTCTCCCTATCTGTCTATGTATTTATCTCTCTCTTTCTCTTCCTCTCTCTCTCTCTCTCTCTCTCAAAGAACTTGAAGTTCTTCTTGGGTATTTTATACTTTAATAACGAAGATTAATGAATAGCTTTCGTCTTTTTTAATCTCCGTCTTTCCTTATTCAATTTCAGTCCTATTCCCTCCTACTCGTGTTCATTCTCCTATCTCATTATTTCTTCTTCTTCTTTTATAGACTAGACAGTATGAGTAATGAGATAACAGAAGTCAAAAAAACAAAAGAAAATGACGATTAGTTTTTCCTATATTCTTCACTTTGTTAATGTCTGTTCAGGAGAATGGAAAAGAGAGTTGCAAATGATGCATTAGTCACGTATTCTGGTTGCATGCATTAGGAGACGCGAGGAGACTGGATATAACATTTAAATTTATCTCACACTCTGTTATCTTTTTCTTACATTCCTCTCTTCTTCCTTCCTGCTTATTCTATATCTTTTTCTTCTTTTTTTTTCTTCTCCTAAGCTCTACTACCCTTTTTTCCTCTTCTACAGCTTCTTTATCTTCATATTCTTCTTTTTCATATTCTTCTACATCATCTTCTTTGTATTCTTCTTCATTATCACCATCACCATCATTGTCATTATCGTCTTCATCACAGAATCATCTTTCCTTTTCTTCTCTTTTATCATCATCTTCCTCCGCCTCCTCCTCCTTCTTCTTGTTCCTATTCTTCTTCCATACTCTACCTACTTTTCTTCATCATGTCATGAAACATAATGTTTATCTGTGTGTGTGTGTGTATGTTTGATTGTTTGTGTGTGCGTGTGTGTGTTTGATTGTTTGTGTGTGTGTGTTTGATTGTGTGTGTGTGTGTGTTTATATGTGTGTGTATGTGTGTGTGTGTGCGTATATCTGCTTAAGAGGAAAAATACCACCGTTATTCCTCCGTCTAGTTTTACCATGATTAGACTAGCATACCCTAAAAAAAAATACAAATTCTAATGAAACTGCTAGAGGGAATGAAGTGATTTTTCGCCGTTCCTCCCAAAACTTTTATTCTCCTTCCTCGGGTTAGCTCCAGTGATTAAACTTCACTTCTAAATCGAGGAACAAATGATTCTATCGAGATATGCGAGTCTCATTAGTAAAATCATCGCTTTAACAACTCTGCCGATTTGATTAATCGCTCGATAAAGCCAGTAAACTCTCTCATTAATCACGCCGCTGTTTTGGTCGATGGACCTCATTGCAAGTGGATTTTGGGAGGCGGTGGTTTAATCGAAGGGAAATCTGGTACTTGGCAACTTGGGAAGGTCGGTGTTGCTTTTTTTTCTTTTTTCTTTTTTTTATTGTTATGTATCTATTATTATTATTATTTTAACTGGAGACCTGTTAATTATTTACATTTTCCTTTTACATGATGACAGCAACAAGGATGAATCGAAGTATTGTTTACACCTGAATGTCTTTTTTTTTTTTTTTTCTTTTCTTTTTTTTTTTTTCTTTTCTTTTTTTTGTCGACAGCTACATTTCAATCAATCAAAAAATAGCTTCCACTGAATCCCACCACAACTGAACATGATCTTTCTTCGCAAATATATATTTTTTTATCCTTCCTTTTTCTCCGATTTGAATCAAATATATATAAAAAAAAATCGAATATATCATCCCGTATTTACACTCTCATAACAGACCTTTCTTCGTTATTTTCATTTTTGCTTTGAACACTTTCGGTATAAATCAGACTCTCTCCTATCTCTTTCGCTTTTTTTTTCTTCTTCTTCTTTGAGGGGGGGGAGAGGGGAGTAGATTAAGATTAGGATCTAAATAGATTAAGGAAGATGTCAGAGGTTGGATAAGTAGATTTCTTAAGTAGAGAGATGGAGAAGAGATAAATTGGATTAAAACTAATGCTGGAAGTTCGTGTACCTATGAATGTCTTTCAGCTCTTCATGCACATCTATCAGAAATATGATTCGATTTAATATATGTTGAAAATGATGAACGTAATATGAAAGCTAATGTAGAAATCTTATTATCTAGAACCATTATTGCTTAGAAATCTTATTATCTAGAATCCTTTCAATTTAGAAATCTTATTATCTAGAACTATTTCAATTTAGAAATCTTATTATCTAGAACTATTTTAATTTAGAAATCTTATTATATAGAACTATTTTAATTTAGAAATCTTATTTTCTAAAACTATTTTAATTTAGAAATCTTATTATATAGAACCATTATCCTTTAGAAATCTAATTATCTAGAACCATTTTCTTTAGAAATTAAATTATCTAGAACCATTATTGCTTAGAAATCTTATTATCTAGAACCATTATTGCTTAGAAATCTTATTATCTAGAACCATTATTGCTTAGAAATCTTATTATCTAGAATCCTTTCATTTTAGAAATCTTATTATCTAGAACTATTTTAATTTAGAAATCTTATTATCTAGAACTATTTTAATTTAGAAATCTTATTATATAGAACTATTTTAATTTAGAACTCTTATTATATAGAACTATTTTAATTTAGAAATCTTATTATATAGAACTATTTTAATTTAGAAATCTTATTATATAGAACTATTTTAATTTAGAAATCTTATTATCTAGAACCATTATTGCTTAGAAATCTTATTATCTAGAACCATTATTGCTTAGAAATCTTATTATCTAGAACCATTATTGCTTAGAAATCTTATTATCTAGAACTATTTTAATTTAGAAATCTTATTATCTAGAACCATTATTGCTTAGAAATCTTATTATCTAGAACTATTTTAATTTAGAAATCTTATTATCTAGAACTATTTTAATTTAGAAATCTTATTATCTAGAACCATTATTGCTTAGAAATCTTATTATCTAGAACCATTATTGCTTAGAAATCTTATTATATAGAACTATTTTAATTTAGAAATCTTATTATATAGAACTATTTTAATTTAGAAATCTTATTATATAGAACTATTTTAATTTAAAATCTTATTATATAGAACTATTTTAATTTAGAAATCTTATTATCTAGAACCATTATTGCTTAGAAATCTTATTATCTAGAACTATTTTAATTTAGAAATCTTATTATATAGAACTATTTTAATTTAGAAATCTTATTATATAGAACTATTTTAATTTAGAAATCTTATTATATAGAACTATTTTAATTTAAAATCTTATTATATAGAACTATTTTAATTTAGAAATCTTATTATCTAGAACCATTATTGCTTAGAAATCTTATTATCTAGAACCATTATTGCTTAGAAATCTTATTATATAGAACTATTTTAATTTAGAAATCTTATTATATAGAACTATTTTAATTTAGAAATCTTATTATATAGAACTATTTTAATTTAGAAATCTTATTATCTAGAACTATTTTAATTTAGAAATCTTATTATATAGAACTATTTTAATTTAGAAATCTTATTATATAGAACTATTTTAATTTAGAAATCTTATTATATAGAACTATTTTAATTTAGAAATCTTATTATATAGAACTATTTTAATTTAGAAATCTTATTATATAGAACTATTTTAATTTAGAAATCTTATTATATAGAACTATTTTAATTTAGAAATCTTATTATATAGAACTATTTTAATTTAAAATCTTATTATATAGAACTATTTTAATTTAGAAATCTTATTATATAGAACTATTTTAATTTAAAATCTTATTATATAGAACTATTTTAATTTAGAAATCTTATTATATAGAACTATTTTAATTTAGAAATCTTATTATATAGAACTATTTTAATTTAGAAATCTTATTATCTAGAACCATTATTGCTTAGAAATCTTATTATATAGAACTATTTTAATTTAGAAATCTTATTATCTAGAACCATTATTGCTTAGAAATCTTATTATCTAGAACCATTATTGCTTAGAAATCTTATTATCTAGAACTATTTTAATTTAGAAATCTTATTATATAGAACTATTTTAATTTAGAAATCTTATTATCTAGAACTATTTTAATTTAGAAATCTTATTATCTAGAACCATTATTGCTTAGAAATCTTATTATATAGAACTATTTTAATTTAGAAATCTTATTATCTAGAACTATTTTAATTTAAAATCTTATTATCTAGAACCATTATTGCTTAGAAATCTTATTATCTAGAATCCTTTCATTTTAGAAATCTTATTATCTAGAACTATTTTAATTTAGAAATCTTATTATCTAGAACTATTTTAATTTAGAAATCTTATTATATAGAACTATTTTAATTTAGAAATCTTATTATATAGAACTATTTTAATTTAGAAATCTTATTATATAGAACTATTTTAATTTAAAATCTTATTATATAGAACTATTTTAATTTAGAAATCTTATTATATAGAACTATTTT
>NW_028234429.1:31507356-31509856 GCF_977035675.1 Penaeus japonicus | reverse complement strand
CACTCTCTCACTTCTCTTTCTCTTTCTCAGTCTCTCGTCGTTTCTCTCATCTCTCTCCTCTCTCGTCTCTCTCCTCTTCTCTTTCCTCTCTCCTCCTTTCTTCTCTCTCTCTCTCACTCTTTCTCCACTCTCTCTCTCTCCTCTCTCCCTCGTCTCTCTCTCTCTCTGCCTCCTCTCTCTCGCACGCACTCCTCTCATTCTCTCTCTCAGTCTCTCTCTCTCTCTCTTCTCTCCTCTCTCTCTCGCGCTCTCTCTGCAATCTCGTCTCTCTCTCACTCTCACTCTTACTCGTTCTCAAGTCCTCTCTCGCATCATCACTCACTCGCTCCTCTTTCCCCCATCTCTCTCTCGCCTCTCTCGCTCTCTCTCTCTCTCTCCGCTCTCTCTCTCGCTCTTCCTCTTTCACCTCTCCCTTCTCTCTCTCTCAGTCTCATCTCTATCTCTCTATTCCTCCTCTTTCTCTCTCTTTTCCTCTCTCTCTTTCTCTCTCTGTTCCTCTCCCTCTTTCTCTCTCTCTTGCTCTCTCTCTCACCTCCCTCTCCCTCTCTCTCACTCTCGTCTCTCCTCTCGTCCCTCTCTCTCTCTCTCACTCACTCTCTCTCTTTCACTCTCACTCTCTCTCGCTCTCCTCAGGGATCTCTCTCTCGCTCTCATTATCTCTCTCTCCACTCTCTCCTCATCTCTCTCTCATCAGTCTCTCTCCTCTCATCTCTCCCTCTCTCTTCACCATCACATCTCTCTCTTCTCGGTTCTCTCTCTCTCTCTCTCTCTCACTCACTCACTCACTCACTCTCTCCCTTTCTCACTCTAAGCTCTCTCTCTCTCTGTCCCTCCGTCTCTCAGACTCTCCTCTCTCTCCACCACTCTCTCTCTTTCTCTCTCTCAGTCTCTCTCTCTCTCTCTCTCTCTCGCCGCTCGCTCTCTTCGTCTACTCTCTCTCTCTCTCTCCTTTCTCACTCACTCACTCATCATCTCTCTCCCACTCTCTCTCTCCTCATCTCCTCTCTCTATCTCTCTCTCTCTCTCTCTCTCACTCTCGTCTGCGATCATGCGTTCTCTCTCAAGTCTCACACTTCATCTTCTCTCACTCTTTCTCCTCACTTCTCTCTCTCGCCTCTCTTCTTCATCCTCTCACTCTCTCTCTCTTTCTCTCTCAGTCTCTCTCCAGTCTCGCTCCTCTCTCTCCTCTCCAGTCTACTCTCTCTCTCTCTCCTCCTCCGTCTGCCATCTTCGCCATCGCCTCTCTTCTCCTCTCTCTCTCTCTCTCTCTCTCTTCCCCCCCACCCCTATCGCATCACCTACACTCACCCCTTCACCCTCCTCTCTACCCCCCCCAATCCCCCCCGCTGTGCCCTCCCACCATCCCCCCACACCCCTCCCTCCTCCTCCTCTCCCTTGTGTCCCCTTCCCCCCCCTCCTCCTCCCACCCAATCTCCTCACCCTTCCTCACCCCCCTCGACCTCTCACCCCCCTCTCTCCTCACTCCACCTCACCTCCTCATATCTCACAAATTCCATAATACATATCACTATTCCCCCTCCCAAAAATCTTCCTTTACATATACATCCCTCCCTCACACAAAGTCCTCTAACTCCACCCCCACAACACTATTCATCGTCCCCCCGCCCTCCTTCTCCCCTCCCCTTTTCCTACGCCCTATCTCCCACCTTCAACTATAGCTCCTCATTTCGCTCCCCCCCTCCCTCCTCCTCCTCCTCCTATATCCACCCGCCTCATGTGGCCTCCCTCTTCCTCTCACCCCTCTTCCCCCTCCATCCAACTCACTCCCTCTCGCGCCTCGCTTCGCACTCTTCCTCAGTCTCTCTCTCTCTCCTCAGTCTCTCTCTCTCTCACTTCTCTCTATATTTCGCGCTCCAGTCTCTCTCGCGCTCTCTCTCTCCTCTCTCCGCTCCGCTCCTTCTCTCGTCTCTCTCTCTCTCATCTCTCTGCGCCTCATCTCTCGCTCTCTACTCTCTCTCTTGCTCTTTCTCCCCAAGTCGCCTCGCTCGCTCCCTCTCACCTCACTCTCTCATCTTTCTCTCAGTCTCTCTCTCTCCTCTCTCGCGCTCATTCTCCTCTCATCTCTCTCTCTCTCTTCTCCTCCTTCTCTCTCCTCCGCTCACCTCCCACTCTCTCTCAGCTCTCTCTCTCGCTCACCTCTGCTCATTTTTCTCTCTCAGTCTCTCTCTCTCACCACTCTCTCTCTCCTCTCTCTCCTCTCTCTCTCTCTCTCTCTCTCTCCTCTCTCTCATCTCTCTCTCTCTTCGCTCTCTCTCTCTCCTCTCCTCTCTTCCTCTCTCCCCTCCCTCTCTCGCTCTTCTCTCTCTCTCTCCACTCGCTCTCTTTTCTCTCTCATTTCTCTCTCTCTCTCTCATCTCTTCTCTCTCATCATCATCTCTCATCTCTCTCCCTATCACTCCTCTCGCTCTCTCTCTCGCTCTCACTCACATCTCCTCATCTCTCTCTTATCTCTCTCTCACTCATCTCTGTCCCTCTTTTA
>NW_028234429.1:31479856-31484856 GCF_977035675.1 Penaeus japonicus | reverse complement strand
TTGTTTATTCATGAATTAAATTCATTCAAGATTTTTACATTTCTTTGGTCTCTTTTCTCTTCTCTTTTATCTATCCTTGTCTATTCTCCTCTCAACATATCACACCTTTCCATACTTATTCTGTCTACCTCTCTCCTCTTTACGCATCTCGTTTCTTCATCTCCGTCTTTTCCATTTCTTTCTAATTCTCCGTTCTCTTCTGTTTCCATGAGCTTTGTCTGTTCTTCCTCTTTTCCTTTTTCTCATTTTTTTTCTCCTACTCCTCCTCTTCTTCTCCTCTTACTCCGGTTTTATTTGTATTCGTCTTCTTGCCCTTCTTCTTCCTCCTCTTTGTTCCCTTCTTCTTCGCCTTTTTTTCTTCTTTCTTCGCCTTCTTCTTATTATTATTATTATCATTCCTCCTCCTCCTCTTCCTCTTCATCTTCCTCCTCCTCTTCTTCTTCCCCGTCTTCCTCTTCCTCTTCCTCCTCCTCCTCTTCCTCTTCTTCATCCTCCTCCGTCTCTTCCTCCTCGTCCCCTTCCTTCCCCCTATTTTTCTTCTCCTCCTCCTCCTCCTCTTTCTCCTCCATCTCCTCCTTTACTTCCATCAAGGAATTCCTCCGCCCACTGATTTCATGCAACATGGCGAAGTGTTGTCAACGTATCTCAGCATTCAGCAGCTGCACTTATCTTACAGCCTTTGCTCGTAAACTGAAGGCAAATGTCAAAGAGGGAAGGGGGAAGAGGGGCGGTGCGTGGATTTGAGAAAGGGGGGGGGAGGGGCTGGGGAGGGATGTAGGAGGGATGGGAAGGAGGTAAAGGAGGGAAGGAGAGAAAGAGAGGTGAAAGGAGGGAGGAATGGCGAGGATATGAGGGGTGGAGGGAGGGGAAGGGGGAAGAAGAGGGGAGGGAGAGAGAGAAAAAAGGGAAAGGTAAGAAGAGGAATGAAGTGAGGTGAGAGAAGGAGGGAGGATAGACGAGAAGCAGAGAGGGAGCGGAGGGGGAGAGAGATTGAAAGGGCAAAACGGAAGGAAGGAGATAGTGATAGGGGAAATGAAGAGTAGGATGAAGGAAGGGCGAGATGAAATAAGAGAGGAGTGGACGTGAACGAGGAAGAGTAGAAGAAGAAGAAAGCAAGGATGAGAGGAGAGGAAGCAGTCATGGAAGATAAGAGAGAAAATGCTACAAAGAGAAAGAGACAGGAGTGAGAAACAGAAAGAGAAAATGACAAACAGACAGAAAGAGAGAGGTAGACAGACAGGCGGGATGAGAGAGAGAGAGAGAGAATAAGAGAGACAGACAGATAGACAGAATGAGAGAATCAGACAAACAGAGGCAGACAAAGAGACATACACAGCCACAGACAGACAGAGAGAGACAGTCAGTTAGAGATAAAAGGAAGACAATACACTCCCCGGGAGATACAATAACATGGAAATTTGACGTGAGACACAGCCCGTCAAACACTCGGGTTGAAAAGTCGGCCGGCCAGGAGACACATTACGCGCCACTCGTATATTTGGTCCCGTTTTGCTGTTGTTTTTTCGTTGTTGTTGTTGTTTTTTTCTATTCTTTTTTTTTTTCTTTTGTATTGCTTGTCTTTTATTCTTTTTGATGTTTGGGTGAATTTTTGTCACTTTTTTTTTTTTTTTTTTTTGAATTTTGAATTTTGAATTTTGAATTTTGAATTTTGAATTTTGATGGAATTTGGAGGGTTTTTTTCGAAGGATTGGCTATCATGCAGGGATTCCTAATCAGTCGTATTTATACATATGATATAATATAAACAGAATGTTTTTTATTTATTTATTTATTTATGCTTACCGGAACTATCTAATCCCGTAATCAAAAGAATTATTGGTTGATTTCTTCACCGCGAAAATTAATAGCGTTTTTGTTTTGTTTTGTTTTTTACATTATCGCTAATATGCTTGAATTTTATTTTACCAACTTCTCTAACTGTTCATATGTTTTTTTTATTTGTTTGTCTGTTTAGTTATCTTCTGATAATATGTTCCCCTTCGTTGTTTATCCTCACCGGGTGTTTTGACTGATGATTTTTACTTCCGTCTTCGCTTCGCTTAGTTCCCTTCTCTCGTCTTTATTTTTGGCTTTAAACCTCCTTATTCTCTTTCACTTTATTTTCGTTTATTTCATTTACTCTTTGCCTTTCATTCTTTTCCTGATTTTTCCCTTTGCAGTTTATCTTCACCGCGCGGTTCGAACCGCCTGGTGAGTTTTGTTTTCAGTTGCGCTTTACCTCGCTTCTTTTGTTCTGTTTGCGCGCCATTTCTCTTTCCTGGCCACCTTTTATTTCATTCTCGTTTAAATTCTCGCCTTTTATGTTATTCGATCTTTGCTACTCATCCATTTTTTATTGTTGTTATTAATTGATTTTTTATATTATGTGTTGCTTTTCGTTGCTGCTATTCATCGTTATTAAGCTTTGTTTTTTCTTCATTTTGGTATTGTCTTTCACCTTTTACTGTATTGTTGTATTGTATCTTGTGTTTTATATTATTTGATGTTCGCTTCTGAAGCATTTATCTAATTTCCATTATTATTATTGTTATTATTTTTTAGTCAAGCCTTTTTCTTCATCACCGTAGACCTAGTCCTTATTTAAGCTTTGCTCTCCACCTATTTCTTTCCTTTCACTTCACATTTTCTTTAATTTCGCTTTGCCTCTTGTTTTTTTTCACTTCCTTTCCTCGCTGTATTTTATAGCCTTTACTTAATTCACGTTCCAATTCTCTCCCATTTATCTTCACCGTGCGTTCCGCCCTCCTTTTCGCTCTGCTTCCAAATCATTTTTAATTCCGTTTTGGTTATATTACCTCTCGCTTCATATTCCCGCCGCACCTCCACTCTTTATTTCATTCACGCTTTGCTTCCCAGCCAATTCTGTATTTTTCCCCCCTGGCCATGCGTTGCTCTGCGCAGTTTATCTTCACCGCGCGTCTTGGCCGCTGAATTTCGGCCGCGTCCGAAGCGAGCATCTAGACTGCATTCATCACTCTTCTCGGACAGCTTTAAGAGCCACAGCGTATTTCATGCCGAGAAATTTTATTCCCCGACGTTCGAATATGTCTAAATGACATTCAAATTGTAGCAACGTAATTTCCATATATCAGCCGACGTCGGCCAGCAAGTTCACTCTCTCTCTCTCTCTCTCTCTCTCTCTCTCTCTCTCTCTCTCTCTCTCTCTTTTTATATATATATATATATATATATATATATATATATATATATATATATATATATATATATATATATATATATATATATATTTATATATATATAATTTATATAATATATATATATATATATATATATATATATTATATAATATATATATATATATATATATATATATATATATATAATATATTATATATATATATATATATATTTTGTGTATATTATATTATGTGTGTATTTGTGTTGTGTGCCCTGTGTGTGTGTGTGTGTGTGTGTGTGTGTGTGTGTGTGTGTGTGTGTGTGTGTGAGAGAGAGAGAGAGAGAGAGAGAGAGAGAGAGATACACATACATATATATATATATATATATATATATATATATATATATATATATATATATATATATATATATATATATATATATATATATATATATATATATATACATCATATATAGATCATGCATGCTTTCTATCTCTCTCCTGGTTGGTGCTATCACTACCCCTACTTCTACTACTACTACTGCTACTACTGCTATTACTGCTGCTGCTGATGTATCATCATCAGATACTGCATCATCATTCTCCTTCTCCTCGTCCTCCTTCTCCTCGTCCTCCTCCTTCTCCTTATCTCCCTCGTCATCATCATCCTCTTCCTCCTCCTCCTCCACTTCCTACATACCCTTCTAATCCCTACATCTTAGACTCATCTACCGTCTCGACTCATTTGAATTTGAACAAAAAAAAATGAAGAAGAAAAAAATTGAAAACGAAAAGTAGACACGCGGCTAACCTTTCCCTGAATAAATTTGCTGCAGAAACTTCTTATGGTACATGAACTTGGAATGCATGAATTTTCATTTTCTTCTTTCGTTTTTTTTTTTTTTCTCTCTCTTTCTTTCTTTCTTCCTTCCTTTTTTGGAAGTGAAGGATCGTGGAAATGAAGGATGAAATAGATACTCCCAGATTACTCGGGCTCTTTGCGGGTGTTCGCATTTGGCGGGAAAATGAGGTACGGTATTGTGACCCCGTGAAAACATTTTGTATGCTAAGGTTTTCGAAGTAAATAATACTGAAATGGAGAGAGATAGATGGTATTATAATTTGGAATTATTCTTTATTTTTACTTTATTTGTAGATTGATTTGATATTTTTTTTAGTTTGAAGCTGATATTGTTTTTTTTCTTTTATGGTTTATTCACTCTATACTCATTTTAACGCGAACAAAACATCTACTATATCATTATTGTTTATTTATTACTTTTAAATCATATTATATTCATTCATTTTATTGTTTACGGGATGAAAATATACTTGACCGTTTGTTAATTAGCAAATATTAAACATCACCTTACTGTCAGCCTATCGTCGGTCATCACCAAACTGTCAATCTGTCATCAATCATCATCAGTCAACCTAATATCAATCATCACCAACCTGTCAACCTGTCATCATCCATCACCAAACTATCAATCTGTCAACCTGCCAATGACCATCAGTTTGTCAACCACAATTGCATGAAAAAAGAGTTATTATTAAGGCCTCCAGTTTTCCCTTATCATAATATTTTTGCCCGTGAGACTAACTTTCAGTAACACGTGTATAATCCTTTCCTTTTTTTCATTTCTTCGATATCAATCTCATTCATATTCCAAGTCATGTATTCATTAACATCACCACATTCGACACATATTCTCAACAGCTGATATAGCTTTGAGCACCGACGCAAATTTGCATGAGAGTTGCAATCCTCTGCAATTGTGACTCGGCGTGGCGTTTCTGCCTTCTGGAAGATTGAATTGATCAATTACACTGGTCGGAC
>NW_028234429.1:31462356-31467356 GCF_977035675.1 Penaeus japonicus | reverse complement strand
TTTTTTTTCAGGACCGTTTTATTGAAAGGCCCAAAATATTATTATTTTTCACGATACGACCCCGTTCTTTGAAGAAAAAAATATTGCAAAAATAATGCAAATAAATAAATCGTGTTAAATTGCCAAACACAGACAAGTACATGACGATGCCATCAATATGCAAATGAATTTTCCTTTTTATTCTTTTCTTGTTCCATATTATTTGTTCTTAGACTTACTGCAGGAAAGTTAGGGTTTCTTATGATGGTAATTCTTTCTTTTGTTAATTGATATTTTAATTCCAGCGTCCTATGATGTGAATATGATTAATGTTCACCACCGTATGTTGGTTGATCATCTCTTTTGAAGGTGTGCTTGTTTGTTTATCCTTTCAGAGTCGTTATGATTTATTAATAGGTCCATTTCACTATTGTCATGCTACTTGACCTTCCAGTGGTCATGTGTTATCTTAAGCTTGCAATGTGTTGATTTTTTACGTGGATATATTACCTTTTCTTCAATATCTGACGAGTTACTTTTCTCTACTGTTTTCTGGTCCTAAAGGAATGAAATCACTTAGAAAAAGCTGCTTTATCCAAGATGCATATCTGCATGTTACACCTAAGTTATTTTATACTTTAAGAGCGAGCCTGCTTCGTCAAGGAATAATTAACAAATTAATATGGTTTTATGGATAACTTTTTGAAATATGTTACATTTATACATATAACAAAAAAGGAAGGAAAGTAATGAAATACATATGAAAGGAAACCTTGCCGAGATAGACTACAAGGGACACAATTAATAAACTCAAACATGTACGAGATTTCTGACCTACTATTGACAGGCATGACAAGCTCAAATAATGAGGAATTCTAATTGTGAAAGAGAGAGACAGTGTGAAAAAAAGTGTTTCAAAGTTTCATGTTGAATTATTTTTTGAACCAGTGTCGGTTGTTTCAAACCCAAGGAAATACTGTTATAAGCTTTAACAACGTACTTTAAATTAGACGTATTTCTATTCTTCCTTTATGAATATACAGTCCTTTCAATAAACGTTCCAAATATGGAATTCCAACTCACTTTCGAGGATAATCAGGCAATATGAAATATATTGTGCGAAGCATTTTCAGGGTTCCAGACCTGGGGAACATGTCTAGTAAGAAATAAAAATATAGAGAATAACAAATGAACATGGATTTAGAGCAAGATGTCAACTAAAGGAAGGGGAAGGCCAGATCACAAAGGGGTTCCGTACAAAGAGTGAAATGCGTTGCAGAAAATACACGTATGGAAATTGATAAATTGAATGGAGGATGACCAAAACAAGATAAATGGTTTGCGAAGAGACATAATCCATCAATTAGGGGGTATTGAGGCCAGGGAAATATTCATCACGAGGAGATTTATGCAGAAACCGAATTTTCAAATTAGTGTACATATGCCACAGTATAAATGCCAGTATAGTTACAAACACCAAATACTGCATGGTCTTGAATGAGAATGAGCTATTGGAAGTATTATTGTGTCTTCGTAAATGTAAGATAAAATATGATGAAAATAATGGTGAAGATGATAATCATGATAATAAAGATGATAGTAGTGATAAGAAAAGTATAGACTATAATGATGATGAAAATAATGGTATTAATAATGACATGGTGATATGATGAAAATCATAATAAGAGGTATTGATGATAATACTAATAACAGTGATAGCAAATTTCTGTGTTTTACATATTCCAATTCACAGAGGTCACTTCCACTATACATCTCGTTATATGTGTTTCCTCATGTCTTTCACTGCCTTCATCCAAGGCAGTGGAAGGCAGAAATTCCTATACTGTATAGCATTTTTTCTTTTTTCTTTTTTTTTTCTTTTTGTTAACTTGCAGCACTCATCTGGTCTCGGCGATGGTTTTTGGAACCAATTTTGTAAATCAATTTATACATGTGTGTGTGTGTGTGTGCATATGTAGTTTATAGTGGTGTCCACCAATCAGCCAATCTGTATGTATGTTAACTGCATATTTGTTTGTCTGTCTCTCTCTCTCTCTCTCTCTCTCTCTCTCTCTCTCTCTCTCTCTCTCTCTCTCTCTCTCTCTCTCTCTCTCTCTCTCTCTCTCTCTCTCTCTCTCTCTCTCTCTTTCTCTATCTCTATCTCTCTCTCTTTATCGATCTATCTATCTATCTCTATCTTTATCTTTCTTTTTTACTCTCTCTCTCTCTCTCTCTCTCTCTCTCTCTCTCTCTCTCTCTCTCTCTCTCTCTCTCTCTCTCTCTCTCTCTCTCTCTCTCTCTCTTTCTTTCTCTATCTATCTATACTTTCATTTTTTTCTTTCTCGCTCTCAGTCTGTGTGTGTGAGTGTGTAAGTGTGTGTGAGTGTGTATGTAGTGTACAGAGGAGGTTTGGAGGAATTAACGCACACATACTCCCTCATATTTGAACCGGACATATCCAAAGACTAAAACAAAGGGAAAAATAGCAAAAACACCCCTCTAGAATATTCGTTATATTTCTACCAGTTTTTCATTTAGTCATATCAATTTCCCTTTCCCCCAAAAAAAATAAATCCCTATAGCACTAAAGAGCTTATGTGAATATATATTGTATATCATTTTCTCATTTCTGACTAACAGATGATGTTTTCATTTTATTTTTTATTTTTTTTTACTTTCCTTTTTATCTTTATTTTTCGTTAGTTTTTGTCTAGCATCACTGATTAAAAAAATACTGATCTTGAAAAAAAAGTTGAAGAGGAAGAATATGGAGACAAAAAGATGGAATATAAAAAATTAGTAGTATTGATAATGATAATAGTAATAACAATGATGCCGATAACGATTAAAATGATAATGATTACATAATAACAAAAATGACTGTAATGATAAAGATAATGATAGTATAGTAATAATGGTAATAATGATAACAGTAATTATGATAACAATAAAACCGACAATAATAATGATGATAATAGAAATTATGACAATATTGATAATGATAGAAATAACAATTTAGGTGATAATAATAATGTGTATAATGATGATAATATTAACTTTAATAATGATAATAATAATATAATAATAATGATGATAGACTAATAATGATGATAATAATCATAATGATGAAATGATAACAATACTAAAAACAATGATAGTAATTATGATGATGATGCTAATAATAATAATGAATATTATAGTAATAACAATGAAAATAATGATAACAATTGTGATGATAGTAATACTACTAGTAATGATAATGATAATAGTAACAATAATAATGATGATGATATTAATAAAAATGATGATAATAATGATAATGATTATGATAATAATGATAATGATTATGAAAATAATGATAATGATTATGATAATAATGATAATGACTGTGATGATAATAATGATAATGATAGTGATGATAATAGTGATAATAATAGTGATGATGATAATGATAGTGATGATATTGGCAACGACAATGATAATAATGATATAATAATGATAATAATAATAGTAATAATAATAATAATAATAATAAGAGTAATAATAATAATATAAAGTGATAATAACAAAATAATAATAATGATAATAATAATGATAATAATAATAATAATAACAATGACAATAATAATGATAATAATAATAATAATGATAATAACAATAGTAATAAAAATAACAATAATAATAATAATAATAATAATGATAACGATTAAAGCAATAATAACAATAATGATAATGATATGAAATAATATGATAAATATGTTAAGGCTGATCAAGTGCCGATTTCTCGATACGTTTACCCAGAAAACTCATAATGCAAATGATATTTCAAAAGCCAAAAGTTCACTTATCCTTCTTTTAAAAGAAGCACATCAGATTTATTTCCTTGGCAATCATTCATATCATTATTTCCGGGTAATTCCGTGATCTGACCTGCCTCCAGGTTAGATGAGGTCACAGTTCATATCTAATTGGGGTCTCTCTCTCTTTTCTTGTATTTCCTCAATTACATATTTAATTTCTTTTCTTTATATGAATATGCGTAATATAAACACCATACTATAATATCATGGGCAGATTTTAGAATAAGTTATTTCAATATAGATGTCTAAGGAGAAAATAATCTGATAGACTATAGAAAGTAGTATTTATAATGTAGATGAAAAACCCAATGAATATAGACAATATAATAATAATAAATAATATAATAATGATAAATAATATAATAGTAATAAATAATGTAATAATGATAAATGATATGATAATAATAAATAATATAATAATGATAAATAATATAATAGTAATAAATAATATAATAATAATAAATAATATGATAATAATAAATAATATAATGATAATAAATAATATAATAATAATAAATGATATAATAATAATAAATGATATAATAATGATGAATGATATAATGATAATAAATAATATAAATAATATAATGATATAAATGATATAATGTTTTGGTGTACATGAACGCTATGATGGATTATTATAAGGTAAAAGTTTGGGAGGCAAATGCAATAGAAGATGTGGAAGAAGATGTAGAACCAAAAGAGGAAGATAAATAGGATGAAGTAAATGTTCGGATTGATGTAGAACACTTGGGGGGCGTGTGCCATGATTGGATTTTTTTATTATATCTAAAGCAAAGGTTGAAAAATAATTTTGGTGTAGAAGTCTGGAAGAAAAAGGCTGATTTGAGTAATTTTCGGTGACGAAACGTAAGAGAAAATTATATAATAGACTATTTTCCTGTATGATATGATATTCGGATACAATATCAAAATCTTAAAGTAAGTAAAAATATTAAGATGCACTACAGAGTGGAAGAAAAGAGATGATGTAAAAAATAAAAAATACCGAATTGATTAAATAATTGTACTATGATCAATCAGCCATTGCAGAGGTAGACGTTAACTTATATAAGTGAATAGATGGAAAGAAAGCAATGAAGAATATAGGATGAAAGGCTAGGAATTTTGGTCTTTTAAAGATATTGATGAACATTCCTT
>NW_028234429.1:31457356-31459856 GCF_977035675.1 Penaeus japonicus | reverse complement strand
GCAGGAACGATCAAGGCATCACGTTGCCCAGTATGCTCTCATGCTTAAAAGCCGTGTTAGAAACAACTTGCTGAGGCACTAGATGCTGAACTATCCAATTTCACCCTTGGCAGAACCATAATAGACCGTATCCTTGTAGCAATTCAATGACCTTCGTCAATGCTAGCCTGTCTGAATTTCTCTGTGGTTTATAGTTCTAGAACAATAGGAACAATACCAGAGACTTTGGGAGTATTCTCTCGGAGAACCTGTTTAGACAGCACCTGCTTGCAAATATGAGATCGAAGTCAGCCAGACCTTTACACATCTTGGGAATGCATAAAGGAATCTGGGCTGTCGGGCCAGGAAGTCAAAAGACAGATTGGCTTGGCGGCAGGAATCATGAGATCTCTTGACACGAGTATTTAAAGGTGCCGGAACCTACGTGACAAGATCAAGCTATGTATCTCCAGGTCCCTGATATTTCCGATCTTACTATACGGCTGCGAAAACTAGACCAGATCCTGTGACTTTTTTGTCACTTGTAATGTAGAAGGAAAAATGAATGATTAACCTAATCAACTGCTAAATAGAAGTCGAAGGTATTTCAAGTGTTAACATTCTAAAAAAAAAAACAAAAAAAATAGATTTAAAAAAAAAGTTTTTCTTCGGCCTAACTGATGATGGGCCGTGACTAAATCAGACTTTATGAGATTCTTATCGAGAAAGTAGACACTCATATGAACTATCTGACTATATAAACTCTTAGGAACTCCCCATATTATTTAATAAGACCCTCCCTCCCCTCCTCCCCCTCCTCCCCCTCCTTCGTTGTGATCCTGTGACTATAATCTTTATATGATATGTTTTCTTTGGCAAAATGGACCATAGAACAGAAGTGAAATAGGGGAGTAAAATGAAATGATGAGAGAGGGGGGGAGGAGACAGCCAGAGAGAGAGAGAGAGAGAGAGAGAGAGAGAGAGAGAGAGAGAGAGAGAGAGAGAGAGAGAGAGAGAGAGAGAGAGAATGAAAGAGAGAAGGAGAGAGAGAGAATGTCAAAACATGGTATTTAGTTCATGAACTTATCGATTAGCAAATGGATGCAGAAACACACATTCCCACGTAAGTTATACTAGCAGCCTGTCCCTTAGAATGCTCTCCCCGCAAGCGTTATTCAAGCAGCAAAGGATCAAAATATCCTAAAGGAAAAGTTAGTATTGCAAAGAAGAGAGATAGAGAGGAGGGGGAGTTAGAAAGTGAGAGAGAGAGAAAGACAGATAAACAGACAGACACAGGTAGTCAGAAACATCATATAAAAAAGGGCTTCTAAGAGACCAACAGACATATTCTCAATAGTGGAATTCCATTTCTCGGTAAGATCCCTGCTTGAAAACTCTCCTTTCTCATCATCCTTCGTCTAGATGAGAACTAGGAATTTCTTGCCTGAAATAGAAAACTAGATAAAGGTGGAAAGAAAGAGGTAAGTAGATGAGAGAAATAAAGAGGAAGCTGATAGAAATAAGCGATAATGAGGATAGAAGAATATGTACCTTTTTGTGAAGGTTGAAAGAAAATTCCAATGTTGTTTCCTTCTTTGTTTCATTTATTAAGATGTAAAAAAAAAATCTTAACACACACAAACACGTACCTACACACAAAGACGTACAAACGCACCCATACACACACAAACACACACATGCACACAAACACATAACTACACACAAAAACACAAGCATACACACACAAACACATACCTACACACAAAAAACACACGCATGCAAACACACAAAACCACGGAATGTAAACATGAAGGTACAGTCACCAACACACACATGCACAACTACACGTACACATTAGATAATTAGAAATGTGCAACACATAGTGGCGTAAAAGTGAAAGGACATTTTGCAAAGGAATCTCCTTCTGCTTCTCCTCCCCTCTTCCGCCTCTTTCCCATTGCTCCTTTTCTTTTCTCCTCTTCACCTTCCTCTTCCTACTCTTTCTCTGACCCTTCTCTAGTCTTCCTCTTCCTCCTTGTGACTTATCCTCACGAACTTCCACCAAGTCCTGAAGTGATGCTCAAAGGTAAGACATTCCTGACAGAAATGGTTCTCAGAAATCGTAAGGGTTATCTTTACTTCTGTCACTGTGGGGGAATGGAAGCGTTGGCTGAGCTACGTGAAATGGACACATATACTGTATGTATTCACGTGTAAACATTTTCAGATATACTCATATACACACATTTGCAGATGTACACATACACACACTGACAGATTTTTACGTAAATACACTTATATCTATTCAAACGCATACACACTTCCAGATATTCACATGTACACATTTACGGATATTCACACACACAAACACACAAACACATTCACACACAAACACACACACACAAACACACAAACACATTCACACATTCACACACACACACACACATATATACACACACTAACACACACACACACTTTCAGATATTCATATACACACACCCATATACACAGACACAGAAAT
>NW_028234429.1:31444856-31447356 GCF_977035675.1 Penaeus japonicus | reverse complement strand
TATATAATCTAACTTCCTTGTTTTCCTATATCATTTGCATCATTTATCCTTATTTTCACTTAACATTTTCTCTCCCCTCCTATGTTGTTGTTGTTGTTGTTTTTTTCTCGCCTCATTATCGACTCGATGTGTTCTTGAACATTCTAATTATAACTGTTGCAATAATCAATGTTATCAATAATGTGTCCAGTCTAAACTATTTTGATAAATACATTTCGATTTGCTTGACTTTAATGTTTATTGTGATCAATATAATGCAGATAATTATTTACAGAAAGACTATAATGATCTAAATATTCCCAATGCCTTTTGGTGATTTTTTAGTGTTCAATTTAATTGATGCAGTTAATCACTATAATGAAATCATTCTTTTCCAATATCTAGTGTAATAATTTTAGTACTCTTGGTGGCTGAAAGGATTGTTTTATTTATACAAACATATTTTAATGTGATTGTAATAATAGCATGTCACTGACTATGCTCGTAGAATATTACTACTAGGCAAAAGACAAATTGTGGGGACGAATACTGTAATGATAATATAAATGGAACTAACACAAAAAATGTAATCATGACTATAATGTTGTTTCTGATTATCACGAGTAATATTATGGAAAACAGAAATCAAATGGTAGGTAGAAGAATCACGCTAAAGATGATTTCTTTATTTGACATGACAAATATGTTATTAAATTATATTATATATATAAATGACAATCATCTAACACCTTCTTTGTTACAATAAATCTCAAATTTTACAAACTTAGCGATATCTCTCATAAATCGACATACAGTATAATAGATTTAAGAATAACAACTCTAAAAAAAAGCTAGATGATATAAATCATCAATGTAATGAATACCAGAAAAGCGATGATGGGATAGGTAAAGAAGAACCAAAGAGGAATATTGCAGCTCCTCATCTTACTCACAAAAGCACTAAAAGTTAGGAGAACGAATCAAAAAATATCTCGTAAATTTGTAAATCAAATCGGGCGCGCAATATCCGTAGAGTTTTGAAATGAATTTCATTTTCACTAATATGCCTGACAAAAAATATACATTGGACATTTTTATTTTTAAAACTACAGCAAGTGTTTTAATGGGGATACCAATAGGATGCATAGATGCTGTTTGGGGCAATGGATATAATCGTAAAAGAAAGTAGGATATTGGTAGACAATAACGATGGTACTGGTGAAAGGGTAACAATAAATGGTAATGTTCTCATCTTTTCTGCAGAAAGATAGATAGAGAGACAGATCATTGGGCGGAGAGACAAAAAGAGAAAAGAAACATAAACCAGGAGAGAGAAGGAATAAAGACACAGGGAGGAGATATCAAAGAGAATAATTATATATAAAGATTAATGGATTAGATGAGCATTTAATAATAAAGAAATAAAAAAAATACTGCGAGTGGTAATCTTGAACACGTACCCTTTACAAAAACATGTAATACCAAAAACCATGTTGATGAAATAATATGTGCTGATGTTTGTTTTCTTTCACATCTTTTAGATTCGTAACACATCATGTATGTTTTAGCTCATATACACGAATTACTGATGATCATTGCGATTATTTTGTCGCACTCTTTCTTTATCTTAAGTTTCCAATATTCACTTTCCCATATTATTTCTTTATCGCTATTCTACAATTCATTTAACTGTTTCTCTCGTATACATCATGTCACTCCCTCCCTCTATCTTTCTTTTTAACTCACTTTCTCTCTCTTTTTCCTTCCTATCCCTTTCTCTACATTTCTCATTCTCTCTCTTATCTCTCTCTTTTCTTTGTTTCACTTTCCTTATGCTTATGCATCCAGATATTCTAAGATCAGTAGGGAGGGAGAAGAGAGAGGGGAAACAGGGAGAAAGAGTGAGTGAGAGAGTGACAGAGACAGACAGAGAGAGAGAGAGACATGTTTACATTTTATGTGTCTAAGCGACCGCGAGGCCAATCCCGGGGTGACGCCACAGGAATCCTTCAAATAAATTGGAAGGATCAAAGTCAACTTAACATAATCGTAGGCGTCAAGGCTGCCTTTGATTTCGCTACGTTCTCTGTACTCTCTCTCTCTCTCTCTCTCTCTCTCTTTCGTATCTCATAAGCCTTCTCCCTTATCTTATCCTTTCATTCGCCGTTCTCCCATCTTCCCCCTCTCTTCCTCTTTCCCCTCTCCTTCCTCCCTCCTATTCCGACTTGCCTTATCCTCTTCCTCGTACCCCTCTACTCTCCTTTCCTTCTCCCTCTTCCTCTTTCCCCTCTTCTCTCTTCTCTCTCCCTTCTCCCTGTCCCCCTCTTTTCTCCTCTCCTTCCCTTCTCCCTTTCCCCCTCTTTTTTCCTCTCCTTCCCCTCTCCTTTTCCCCCTCTTCTCACCCCTCCTTCCCTCCTCCCTTCCCCCCTCTTCTCTCCTCTCCTTCCCTTCTCCCCTCCCCCCTCTTCTCTCCTCTCCTTCCCTTCTCCCCTCCCCCCTCTTCTCTCCTCTCCTTCCCTTC
>NW_028234429.1:31339856-31342356 GCF_977035675.1 Penaeus japonicus | reverse complement strand
GGTGGGGGAGAGAGAAAGAGAGGGAGTGAAGGGGGAAGGAGAGGGGAGAAGGGGGAGGGAGAGGGGAGGAGGGGGAGAGAGGGAGAGGGAGAGAAAGAGAGAGAAGGGGGGAAGAGAGAGAAACAGGGAGAGTGAAGTGGGAGAGAGGGAGAAGGAGAGAAAGAGAGAGAAGGAGAGAACCAGGGAGAGGGGTGGAGAGAGAGAGAGAGAGAGTAGGGGGGAGAAAGAAAGAGAGAGGGGGGGAGAGAGAGAGAGAAGGGGAAGAGAGAGAGAAAAGAGAGAGAGAGGGGGGGAAGGGTGGTTAAGGGAGAGAGAAGATAGGGGGAGAGGGAAAAAGAGAGAAGGGAGGAGAAGGAGAGGGAAGAAGTGGGGAGTGGGAGAGAGGAAGAGAGAGAGAGAAAGGGGGAAGAGGGAGGAGGGAAGAGAGAGAGAGAGAGAGAGAATGAGAGCAAGAGAAGGGGAGAGGGAGAGGGAGAGAAAGAGAGAATATGATTGATAGCGAGATAGGGGAAGATATTTACGTCAGAACCACGATATATTCCTATATTTTGTCAGTACCTTCAATAATAAGAATTATTATGATTATCATCCTTATCACCGTTTTCCTCCATGGTTTTCGTCCGTGGTAGATCCCATGTCTATCGAGGAACTGTCAAGATTCTTGATTCGAAGTGTCTCTGCATTAAAGGGAGAGAAAGGGAAGGGGTAGAGAGGGGGTTGGGGATCGGTTCAGATAGACAGACAGATAGATGGATAGAAGGAGAGAGAGAGAGAGAGAGAGAGAGAGAGAGAGAGAGAGAGAGAGAGAGAGAGAAAGAAAAAATAGAGAGAATGAAAACGAGACAAAGGAAAATATAAAAAGAACTCCCTTCTCCCCACGTGAGCGCTTCTTACTTCCCCCATAAGCTTCACAATCGAGGGAACCGCTTGACCCTCTAATTAAACCCGGTTAACGAGATTATTAATGATCGTCAAAGGGACACAAGACAAGCGTCGGCGGGAACGCGGCGGAAGAGATGAAAAAATAGGTCGAGGGATGGATGGATGGATAGATAGGTCGAGGGATGGATGGATGGATGGATAGATAGGTTGAGGGATGGATGGATGGATGGATAGATAGGTTGAGGGATGGATGGATGGATGGATAGATAGGTTGAGGGATGGATGGATGGATGGATAGATAGGTTGAGGGATGGATGGATAGATAGGTTGAGGGATGGATGGATAGATAGGTTGAGGGATGGATGGATAGATAAGTGTGAGGGATGGATGGATGGATAGATAGGTTGAAGGATGGATGGATAGATAGGTTGAGGGATGGATGGATGGTTGGATAGATAGGTCGAGGGATGGATGGATGGATGGATAAGTGTGAGGGATGAATGGATAGATAGGTTGAGGGATGGATGGATGGATAGATAGATAGGTTGAGGGATGGATGGATGGATGGATAGGTCGAGGGATGGATGGATGGATAGATAGGTTGAGGGATGGATGGATAGATAAGTGTGAGGGATGGATGGATGGATAGGTTGAGGGATGGATGGATGGATAGGTTGAGGGATGGATGGATAGGTCGAGGGATGGATAGACAGGTTGAGGAACGGATAGATAGGTCGGGGATGGATAGATAGGTTAAGGTATGGATATAGGTTTAAGGATAGATAGATTGGTCGAGGGGTGGATAAATTGGTTGATGGATGGATAGTTCGGCTGAGGGATGGATAGATAGGTTGAGGGATGGATAGATAGGACGAGGAATGGAGAGATATGTTGAGGGGTGGTTAGATAGGTAGATAGGTTGGTTGGCTGGGTAGATAGATGGAAAGATAGATAGATAGGTATATCAATAGACAATCGACTAGATACATAGATAAATCAATAGAGAAATAGAAAAAAAGGTAGACAGCCAGAGAGATTTAAACAAAATAGATAGATAAATTGGTTGTCAGTTAAAGGTCAGTAAAAAGAAAGGTCAGGGAAGGTTATGCCATCTGCTTTTGGTGTACCCTTGTCTTTTGACAGTCAGTCAGACAGTTATTCAGTCAAATTGAATGATAATTCAGATAAGTCGACAGATGAACAGGCAATTAGCTTTTAATCAGTTAACTAGTTAGTCAAACAATCATTTAGTATTTGATCAGTTAAGGTAATGTGCCAGTTACTCCTTCAGTAATCAGTCAGTCAGTCAATTACTTGGCAGTCAGTCAGTTAGAGTACCCAATCAGCTAGTCATTTTGTTAATAATCAGTCAGCTACTTGGCAGTTGATCAGTTAGAGTGGTCGATTGAGTGGTTATTCAGTCAGTAATTAGTCAGTCAGTCAATTAGCAGCTGATCAGGTAGAGAAATCGTTTAGTTAGCTACTCAGTCAATCTTCAGCCAGTCAGTTGATTTTTCATTCGGTCAATCGTGTGTTTCGTAATCTTATTGTCATTATTATTATTATTTGCCTTTTTCTAATTTCCTCAATAATGATGAGGATGATGATAATGATGATG
>NW_028234429.1:31322356-31324856 GCF_977035675.1 Penaeus japonicus | reverse complement strand
GGAATCAATGTTATCTATTGATGCTCAAGGAAGCGGATTAATAATCTTTTGTTTATTACTTCCCGAGAAGCTTTGTAAGCACGAATCTTTCGAAGCATCTTTTCTTTTTCTTTTTTTGAGGACTATTAATTACATCAGGAATTATTCAATTTCCGCCAGGGAAAGGGTTTTGATTACAAAAAAGAAAAAAACAAATGAATAAATTTTTTTCCTGTTTGTACGGTAAAGATCGTGTAATGTGCTTATTTTCCTTACTCTTTCTCTCTATTCCTTTCTCTTTGTCTCTCACTCTCTCTCTCTCTCTCTTTCTCTTTCTCTCTCTTCCTTTCTCTTTGTCTCTCATTCTCTCTCTTTCTCTTTCTCTCTCTCTTCGTCTATCTCATTTTCTCTCTCTCTCTTTATGTCTTTCTCTATCTCTGTCTCTCTCTCTATCACTCTCTCTTTCTCTTTGCCTCTCTCTCTCTCTCTTTCTATATATATCACTATTTATATTCTATGTGATGACGTAATCCTTCGATTATTCTTTCTTTCTTTTCCAATCAGCGCTTCATCGATTCAGTGAACATGGCTTCGCTTGTATGTAATTTCGTTCGAATAATATTGGCTCTATCTTAATTTTTTAAATTCATGTTTGTTGTTTTTTCGTTTTTATTTATGGTTGCAATTGTGTGTGTGTACGTATCTAAACGTATCTATGTATGTGTATATCTATGTAAAGTCAAATTGTATTAACGACTGTCTGTATAGAACGACCACCGCAGAATAATGACGTAGCAGCATAAACAACCTTAATACAACGGACATCTGCTTATGACCGCCCACTTGCTTCCGAATAATCAAAAAAAAAAAAGTCTAATTAAATTAAAATCAGACCAATCGAAATTATATCCTCATTATGTTAATTTAAAATCAAACAACCTGACAGTGAACCAACTTCAACCTAAACTATCTTGAGACTAATCCAAACTTAAAGGAAACCATCTTGACCTTAAACCATATTGATATTAAACCCTTTTAAAATTAACGTTTACAGAATCATGTGACCACTACACTTTGGCTACCATATGATGTATATCTTTTCAATTTATTTCACTGCTACAAAGCTAGCATGTGAGGTTAGACAACTGCCTATTTCACTGCCACAAAAGCACAATGTAAGAATGGATAATTGCCTATTTCATTGCTGCAAAACCTATTTCCCTACTACACAATATAACTGAGAATAAAACCATGAGAGAGAGAGAGAAAGAGATGAAGAAGAAAGTGAAAGAGAATGAGAAATGTGAAGGTTACAGAGAGGCATGATAGGGAGAAGGACCTCGCCTATAAATGAGTTATAAAGGCCACGAAAACCCCATCAGATATTTCCCCATGCAGAGGGAACACCCTTATCCAACATTCAAACATCTTACAGCACCGTCGATAACCAAACCAAAGTCTCTGTCTGTCTGTCTGTCTCTCTCTCTCTCTCTCTCTCTCTCTCTCTCTCTCTCTCTCTCTCTCTCTCTCTCTCTCTCTCTCTCTCTCTCTCTCTCTCTTTCTCTCTTTCTCTCTTTCTCACTTTCTCTCTTCTTCTTCTTCTTCTTCTCTCTTTCTCTCTCTCCCTATCCCTCTACCTCTCCCTCCCTCTCCTTCTCCCTCTCCTTCTCCCTCTCCCTCTCCCTATCCCTCTACCTCTACCTCTCCCTCCCTCTCCCTCTCCCTCTTCCTCTCCCTCTCCCTCCCTCCCTTCCACTCACTCCCTCTCTCTCTATCTTCTTTATTTGTTCTCTTTATCTTTTTTTTCCTGAAACCAAATTACCAATAGAATTATTATGTTCCTCTTTATATCGCTCACTTTACC
The DNA here is from genome assembly GCF_977035675.1 of Penaeus japonicus. NCBI lineage: Eukaryota > Metazoa > Arthropoda > Malacostraca > Decapoda > Penaeidae > Penaeus > Penaeus japonicus. Next base: position 31,323,013 of record NW_028234429.1, on the reverse strand, counting down.
TATTCTTCCTTTATCTTTTGTTTGCGAGTCTTGTGTGAAGTAGCTTGAATTCAAACAAAATAGTCTCCCATTTTAAAATCTACAAGATACTGCATTAGTAATGATAATGATAATAGTGATGATAATGTTCATAATGATAATATCAATATTATAGCTAATAATGACAACAAATACCATGTTTCCTTAAAAATAATCACCGTCATGAGATTCCAGTCATTGCAGTCAAGGTAAGTAATGTATCCATTAATTAACAGCATAATTAAGGACTAATTACAACCTCTCCTTACCCTTACCTCGTTTTCCCTCTTACCTTCTTCGTTTCCCTTCTTTGATTAATAACTTTACCATGTCTCTTTTCGTTCTTCTTTTCCCTTCTTTAATAACTTTACCATTCTTTTCGTTCTTCTTTTCCTTTCTTTAATAACTTTACCATGTCTCTTTTCGTTCTTCTTTTCCCTTCTTTAATAACTTTACCATTCTTTTCGTTCTTCTTTTCCTTTCTTTAATAACTTTACCATGTCTCTTTTCGTTCTTCTTTTCCCTTCTTTAATAACTTTACCATGTCTCCTTTCGTTCTTCTTTTCCCTTCTTTAATAACTTTACCATGTCTCTTTTCGTTCTTCTTTTCCCTTCTTTAATAACTTTACCATGTCTCTT
>NW_028234429.1:31294856-31299856 GCF_977035675.1 Penaeus japonicus | reverse complement strand
CCCTGATACAGGACGATTCCGGGAAAGGTGGTTTCCCTTGACGGAGCATAGGACGATTTTCTTTCTGGGAGATTCCGGGGTTGGAGAGAGAGAGAGAGAGAGAGTGGGAGAGAGAGAGAGAGAGAGAGAGAGAGTGGGAGAGGGAGAGAAAAGGAGAGAGTGCTAGAGGGAGAGAAGAAGAGAAAGGGGGAGAGAGAGAGAGAGGGAGAGATATAGAGAGTGGGAGAGGGAGAGAAAAAGAGATGGGGGGAGAGAAAAGGAGAGAGGGGGGGAGAGAGAGAGGGAGAGAAAAGGAAGAAAGGAAGAGAGAGAGGGGGGAAGGGAGGGAGAGACAGACCGAGAGAGAAAGAGAGAGGGAGGGAAAGAGAGAAAGAAAGAGAGCGAGAAGGGGGAAGAAAGAGATAGAGAGATAGACTAGTAAACAGATAGATAGGGGAAAAAGACAGACAGACAAACAGTGAGTCACACAGACAGATGACAGTAGCATGACTACAAGAAATGACATGAGATTAAGAGACGTCTTGCATGGAGAGTTGCAGACTCGTTGAGAAACTAATGGCTTTAATGGGCTCGGTGGCACGTCGATGAATTACATGGGAAGGGGGGAGGGGGTAGAGAGAGATGGGAGGGACGGTAAGAGGAGAGATAGAGAGAGAGAAGGAAATTTGGAGCGAGATAGAAAGAGACGGAGAGGGAGAGAGAGGGGGGGGGGGTTGATGAAAAAGAGAGAGAACGAAGGGAGACACATAAAAAAAGGAGAGAGATGAGGGCGAGAAGAGGAAGAGAGATAGAGATAGATAAACAACCATACAAACAGGCAAGGAAATACATGGCGAGAATATGACAATACAAGTACCACACACACACACACACACACACACACACACACACACACACACACACACACACACACACACATGTACACAAACACGCGTACACAAACACACACACACATACACACATACACACACACACACACGCACACACACGCACGCGCGCACACACACACGAACACACACATACACACATACACACGTACACAAACACACCAGCGATCGACGCGCAGTAAAACAATTTGGGTCCAACCAAACATATATATATATATTTACATATTTACCCATACACCAGCCACATACATATTCAATGTTACAACCATTTCCTACAATCATAATTCTAAACAAATGGTTATCCAGCCAAACTATGTATGCATTCACGTATACGGTCATTAAACAACGTGTACACATTCTAAAAGTGTACACATTTTAAAAGTGTACATACACTCAAGTGCGCATTATGAAACTCCAGCAGAAGTGAGATCTGTACATACAAGTGGAAGAGGGAAATATACTAAAACGAGTTTTATTTTGGAAATGATTTATGCGAGATATTTCTTTCTTTCTTTTTCTCCGATCTTTTATTTGCTGTCATATCCTTCTTTTGTCTCTCTCTCTCTCTCTCTCTCTCTCTCTCTCTCTCTCTCTCTCTCTCTCTCTCTCTCTCTCTCTCTCTCTCTCTCTCTCTCTCTCTCTCTCTCTCTCTCTCTCTCTCTCTCTCTCTTTTTCTGACTCTCTTTCCTACTATTTCCCCCCTCTCCCCCCCTCGTCTATCTTCCTGCTTCTTGTCCCTCCCCTCTTCCCCCCTTGCTCCCCTCCCTCCCCTCCCCTCTTTCCTCTTGCTCCTCGTCCCTCCCCTCTTCCCCCTCTCCCTTCCCTCTTCCCCCCCTTGCCCCCTCCCCATGGCTCTCTTCCTTCTTACCCCATTCCTCCCGCCTCCCTTATCTCTTCCCCTCTTTCTCCCTCTCGTCCCTCCCATCTCTTTCCCCCCTCTCCCTCCCTTCTCCCCCCCCTTTTCCCCCTCTCGTCCCTCCCCTCTCTTTTCCTTCTCCCCCACCCCCTTTTCCCCCTCTCGTCCCTCCCCTCTTCCTTCCTTCCCCCCCTCTCCCTTCCTTCTCCCCCCCACCCCCTTTTCCCCTCTCGTGCCTCCCCTCTTCTTTCCTTGCCCCCCCTCTCCCTTCCTTCTCCCCCCCACCCCCTTTTCCCCTCTCGTGCCTCCCCTCTTCTTTCCTTGCCCCCCCTCTCCCTTCCTTCTCCCCCCCTTTTCCCCCTCTCGTCCCTCCCCTCCCCTCTTCCTTCCTTGCCCCCCCCTCCCCCACTCCTCACTCCCTTCCCTCTTCCCCCCTTTTCCCCCTCTCGTCCCTCCCCTCTCCCTTCCTTCTCCCCCACCCCCTTTTCCCCCTCTCGTCCCTCAACCCTCCCCTCTTCCATCCTTGCCCTCCCCCCTCTCCCTTCCTTCTCCCCCCCTCCCCTTCCCCCCCCTCTCGTCCCTCCCCTCTTCCATCCTTGCCCCCCCTCTCTTCCCTCTTCCCCTCTTTCACCCCCTCATCCCTCCCCTCTCGTTCCTCTTCTCTTCCATCCTTGCCCCCCCTCCCCACTCCCTTCCCTCTTCTCCCTCTCGTCCCTCCCCTCTTCCATCCTTGCCCCCCCCCCTCCCCACTCCCTTCCCTCTTCTCCCTCTCGTCCCTCCCCTCTTCCATCCTTGCCCCCCCCCCACTCCCCACTCCCTTCCCTCTTCCCCCCTCCCCTTTTCCCCCCTCTCGTCCCTCCCCTCTTCCATCCTTGCCCCCCCTCCCCACTCCCTTCCCTCTTCTCCCTCTCGTCCCTCCCCTCTTCCATCCTTGCCCCCCCCCACACTCACCCCCCCCCCCCCATGCGGTTAGCTATAATTAATGTGTCGATAAAGGCTTCATCGCGACAGGCCCGGCTTCACTCACGCCGTTCTGGCAACGCTGCAGACGAGAAGGATCCGGGAAGGATATTCTCGGATGATGAATGGCAATGATGAAGTTAAGGGGGGGTAGGGGGAAGGGGTGGCAGCCGAGGAGGGGGAGGAGGTTTGGTTGGGGGGAGGGGGTGTGGAGGAGGTAAGGTGGGGTGTGGTGGGGAGGAGTGTGTGGTGGAAGTAAGGTGGAGGTAGGGTGGGGGGGGAGGAGAAGGAGGAGATATAGTGGGGGAAGGGGAGGAGGAGGAGAAGGAAGAGGAGGTTTGGTAGGGGGGAGAGGGGGGAGGAGAAGGAGGAAAAGGTATTGTGGGAGGAGGAGATAGAAAAGTAGGAAGAGGACGAGGTGGGGATGGAAGAGTCGGAGAAGATGGGGGGGGGGGGGATGAGGAGGAGGATGACGTGGTGGAGGAGAGGAGGAAGAGATATTATGGTAGGGGGAAGAAAGCAGAAAAGAAGGAAGAGGAAGAAAAAGAAGAAGAGACGGAAGAGGAGCTGAATAAACCAGGATAAGAAAGAATACAAAAGAAAAATAGAGAAATAAGAAATCATAAGAGAATGATTATAATAAAAGAAGGAGGAACAAAAATAAGAAAAATAACTATTAATAACGGTTTCATTTAGACAAACGGGAAAGAAAAGGAAAAAGAGAGAAACGATAAGAACCGAGAGAGAAGATAACGAAAAGATAAGATTCATGAAATATTCACATGACACTGACTTCTCACTGGAAAAAGCCACGTGAACTGAAGCATTCTCTGACGTCATTTTTTATTACGTCCTATGTCTGTGACGTCATTCCTTTATGACGTCATTACCCTGTAACTACCAAGAGATGTTATCTTTTCATGATGCGACTTTGCGAGAGAGAGAGTGAGAGAATGAGAGAGAGATGGGGGGAGAGTGAGAGAGAGAGAGAAGGAAGGAGAGTGAGAGAGAGAGAGAGAATGAAAGAGTGATTGAGAGAGAGTTAAAGTGAGAGAGAAAGAGAGAGAGAAGGAGAGGAAAAGAGTATCAGTTCCCTGTCAAGGTGCAATTTAAAAACAACAATAGATAAAACACTTCATTTGTTTTCCTACGCAGTTAAATTAAAAAAAAAACTCTCACTCTGTCTCTCTCTCTCTCTCTCTCTCTCTCTCTCTCTCTCTCTCTCTCTCTCTCTCTCTCTCTCTCTCTCTCTCTCTCTCTCTCTCTCTCTCTCTCTCTCCTCTCTCCTCTCTCCTCTCTCCCTCTCTCCTCTCTCTCTCTCTCTCTCTCTCTCTCTCTCTCTCTCTCTCTCTCTCTCTCTCTCTCTCCTCTCTCCTCTCCTCTCTCTCTCTCTCTGTCTCACACACACACACACACACTCGCACATATGCAACGCAGAAAAATGCCACAGATACCTAGCTCACTCACAATGAGCAATGAATATTTCGCACTTTAGATTGCCTGGTATTTAATCACGTTACCCCCCCCCCCCCTCCCATTACTCCCTCCTACTCACCCCTTCTCCCACTCTCACTCTCTCTCTCTCTCTCTCTCTCTCTCTCTCTCTCTCTCTCTCTCTCTCTCTCTCTCTCTCTCTCTCTCTCTCTCTCTCTCTCTCTCTCTCTCTCTCTCTCTCTCTCTCTCTCTCTCTCTCTCTCTCTCTCTTGCTCGCGCTCTTTCTTTCTATCTGTCTATTTGTCTATCTATCTATCTGTCTATCCATCTATCAATTCATTTCTCTCTTTTTTTCTTTCTTTTTCTCTCTCTCATCCTTTATTTCTTCTAATCTCTCTCTCTCTCTCTCTCTCTCTCTCTCTCTCTCTCTCTCTCTCTCTCTCTCTCTCTCTCTCTCTCTCTCTCTCTCTCTCTCTCTCTCTCTCTCTCTCTCTCTCTCTCTCTCTCTCTCTCTCTCTCTCTCTCTCTCTCTCTCTCTCTCTCTCTCTCTCTCGCTCTCTTCATCTCTCTCTCTCTCTCTCGCTCTCTTCATCTCTCTCTCTCTCTCTCTCTCTCTCTCTCTCTCTCTCTCTCTCTCTCTCTCTCTCTCTCTCTCTCTCTCTCTCTCTCTCTCTCTCTCTCTCTCTCTCTCTCTCTCTCTCTCTTTCTCTTTCTCTTTCTCCCTCTCTTTCTCTCCATCTCCTCCTGCTCCCCTCCCTCCACCCATCCTCCTCTTCCCGTGCCCCCCTCTCCCTCTGCCCAACCCCCACCCACCCTAACAGACAGGAGGGGGGGGGGATATAGGAAGGGGAGGGACTCGAGGA
>NW_028234429.1:31279856-31282356 GCF_977035675.1 Penaeus japonicus | reverse complement strand
GATAATGATAATAATAATAATGATATTAACAATAATAATAATAATAATAATAATAATAATAATAATAATAATAATAATAATAATAATAATAATAATAACAATAATAATAACAATAATAATAATAATAATAATAATAATAATAAAGATAATGATAATGATGATAATAACAATTATAATAATGATAATAACAATGATGGTAATAATAATAATAATAATAACAATAATAACAATAACAATAATAACAATGATAACAATAATAATAATCAAGCCGATACCTATATAAATAGTTCATGTATCAAGATGTACTATTTCAACACGTAATTTCGCATATCCCAATGGCCGTCAACAGACTATATTTACAGGAAGGGAAAAATAAATAATTTTGAACAAAGATTTTCTCTGAAGTGAATTCCAGCGCTTCCTCGTATTACTCACCTTAATTATGTTATCTATCAAGAAGGATGTGAATACTAGTCGACTTTCTGATTCCAGGAAGTTATTATGGAGAGAGAATATACCTTTTGTGGTCGTTGTTTGATGAAGTAAACCTTATATCTATATATATGTGTGTGTGTGTGTTCTGTGTGTGTGTGTGTGCCTGTGTGTGTGTGTGTGTGTTCTGTGTGTGTGTGTGTGTGTTCTGTGTGTGTGTGCCTGTGTGTGTGTGTGTGTGTGTGTGTGTGTGTGTTCTGTGTGTGTGTTCTGTGTCTGTATGTGTGTGTGTGTGTTCTGTGTGTGTGTGTGTTCGGTGTGTGTGTGTGTTCTGTGTGTGTGTGTGTGTGTGTTCTGTGTGTGTGTTCTGTGTCTGTATGTGTGTGTGTGTGTTCTGCGTGTGTGTGTGTTCTGTGTGTGTGTGTGTGTGTGTTCTGTGTGTGCTGTGTGTGTGTGTGTGTGTGTTCTGTGTGTGTGTGTGTGTGTTCTGTGTGTGTGTGCCTGTGTGTGTGTTCTGTGTGTGTGTGCCTGTGTGTGGTCTGTGTGTGTGTGTGTGTTCTGTGTGTGTGTGTGTGTGTGTGTGTGTGTGTGTGTGTGTGTGTTCTGTGTGTGTGTGTGTGTGTGTGTGTGTGTGTGTGTTCTGTGTGTGTGTGTTCTGTGTCTGTATGTGTGTGTGTGTGTGTGTTCTCTGTGTGTGTGTGTGTCTGTATTCTGTGTGTGTGTGTGTGTTCTGTGTGTGTGTGTGTGCTCTGTGTGTGTGTGTGCCTGTATGTGTGTATGTGTGTGTGTGCCTGTGTGTGTGTGTGTTTATGTGTGTGTGTCTGTTGTGTGTCCCGGCGCTCAGGCTTTCCGAAATCTCGACAATGAATGTAATTAGGTTTATTATGCATTGAGGTTCCATCCTATTTGAACAACAGTTTACGGTATACAAACATGTGAGACCTATAGTTAAATACATTAAAAATGGTTAGACAACAGACCAAATGGTAATATACGATCATTAATTATCCTTAATTGTGGTTCTGCACTCTTTTGATATCAGCCTACGGTACACAACTATAGGTAACTTAATGTCAAAGGTGTTCACGATGTCGAGAGGATGTGTCTAGCAGCGGTGTACATATTTTAGCTTTACTTGAATTAAAAAGCTACGTGGGAAGGTCATCTTTCATTTACAGCTAGTGAGTGACTGAGAAAAATAGTATATGAATTAAAGAGAAACCGGAGGTCGTTGTGAGAGTTACCACGTGATCTAGCTGGGAAGGTTAGGTCACGTCGGGTCAGTAAAGTAATGATGAAATAGGAAGCAAATTATGGAATGATTTAAGATCGCAAGAGACAGAAAAGGATAGAGTAAAAGATTTATAGAAGATTAATAATCATGTGAATTACGAGTTTCTTGGGAAGATTCTTTAGGAGATCAATGAACCTCAAGCAGTTGCTTATCAATCTGCTTAGAATCTCTACTTTACAAGAAAAGAAAATAATGATAATAAATAATGATAATAATAATAATCATGAAAACATTCGTCTACTAAAATTAGAGAAGAATGATGCAACAAGATCGTTGGATATCATAAATGATTTTTAGTAGTTGGGTGGCAAGAGCTGTTGCATACACCTCCTTTCTGCTTTGAAATGATATGAATATCATTGTCTCATCTGAAACAGCTATTAAGTATTCCGTCGACGAATAGAATATTAAAGGGAATCCATTTTATTGGGTTTATTCATGATCTGCCATGCAGATCATTGTGACCAATTAAATAAGCTAAATATATACGTCAAATGCAAGAGGATTAGGAGAAAGCATAGTAATAAAAGTTTACTGGGTATACAAAATTAATTTTTTGATAAAGTCTCAATTCTCCGAAAACTAAATTTCCCAATTTTTTTCAATAGTGAACAAGAATTGGGATATTTAAAGCCTGTAGTTTATTAATCTAAATATATATTTTTTTCAAACACAGCCATTGAAATATTACAATAGAAATAGCCACGGGGGATGAATACGAGTTAAGAAACTAAAGATTACTGTTTGAGATAGACATTTTTACTAAGAATAGAT
>NW_028234429.1:31242356-31247356 GCF_977035675.1 Penaeus japonicus | reverse complement strand
AAATGAAGAAGCGAATACAATCAAAGGAGAGGGTAAACAGAGTATAAGTAAAGTGAATGAGCAAACTGAATAAAAAAGAATGAACAAACACAAAACAAGAATAAAAGCTAAAAATAGAGCAAAATGATATATCAAATATCAATTAAAACACACTGCAAATAAAACAAATAAAATAATATCAGAGAAGAAGAAGAAGAAAAAGAGGAAGAAGAAGAAAAAGAGGAAGAATAAGAAAAAGGGGGAGGAGGAGAAAAAGGAGAAGAATCCCAGCCTGGTATCGGGATAAACAGTGTTCCGCCACGCCCCTTTGTTAAGGTCGAGAATCCTATGCTCTCCATGTGGTTTCGCAGACCTTGTGAGTTATATTCCTCTATGCCTGACTTGGTCTGGATTTTCTTGGGGTTAAATAAGGTCGAGTTGCTTTGATTTCTCTTGATATTTTTTTGTCATTCGTTGCCAGGTTGTCATTTCTAGCCATGTCTTCGTTTCCCTTACTTGGCTTTGTCATGTGTTGTTTTGTCTTGCTATGTCTTTTGTCATATCTTGCCTTGTCTTGCTTTTTATTGTCATGTCTTGCTTTTTATTGTCATGTCTTGCTTTTTATTGTCATGTCTTGCTTTTTATTATTATGTCTTGTCTTTTTATGGCCTTATTTTGTCATGTCTTTGCCATGTCTTCTCGTGCCTTACCTTGTCTCGATCGAAAATTGTACTTTCTCCCTATCGCTGTCTCTTTATTTATTTTATTTATCGTTATTATTCATATCTTGTAACTCTTTATATTATTCTACTGCATTGATTTATTGATTTGTTCATTCATAAATTCTTCTTGTTTAAAAATATATATTATTTATATTTCTTTTTTTTCTTCTTGTTCTATTTCATTCATCTTTTTATTCCTTTACCTATATATTTTGTCTAATTCACCTTTATCATTTTTATTTTCATTTCGATTATTTTCCTCTCTCTTTCTCTTTCTCTTTCTTTGTTTTTGCCTGTCCTTCTTTGTTTCTCTTTGGCTGTTCCTTTCTGGCTCTGCCCATTTCCTTTCTTGTATATTTCTTTTTTTGTTATAATTTTCTTATTATCATTTTGCTGTTACTATTGTTATAATTTTCAACATCATTATCATTAGTAGTAGTAGTGTTATTATTTTTCTCATAATTGTGTTATCATTATTATCATAATAATTGTTGTTATCATTATCATTATTCCTATTACTATTATTGTTATTGTTCTTATGATCATTATCCTTGTTATTATTATCATGATCATTATTATTATTATTTTCATCATTATCATCATCCTCATTATTATCGTTTTCTTTATAATTTATCTCATCTTTGTTAGTATTATTATTAGCCTCATCATTCTTATAAATCCTTTTGTCATTATCATTTACATCATCGTTGTTACCAATACTATTAATACTATCATCATTATCCTGACAATCCTTATCTTCCTTATCATCATTATTGTCCTCATAATCATGAATATCATTATCATCATACTTATCCTCTTCATCGTCCTCATTATCATTACTATTACTATCATTGTCACAATTAACATTATCATCATCATCCTCACTATTATTACAATTGCTATCATTACCATTCCAGTCGTTATTATCAGTGTCCTTATCATAATTAAGATATAAAATAAGCAAACAAGATTTCATAATTTTTTTTCTCCGTTAGAAATAACCTCCGGTCATGAGTCATAGAAAACGGTGCCTCCATTATGAACCGGGAATGACCTGAGAATGACCTGTGAATGACCTTGAAATGACCTTGGAATGACCGCGAGAAAGATTGTGAGATATGAGGAGCAGAGCCGGGAAGGACGAGGGAGGGTAGGAGGAGGGAGGGAGGGGAGAGGAGGAGTAAACAGGGAGGAGGAAGAGGAGAAGAGAATAGGATGGAACAGGGAGGGGGAAGAAGAGGAGGAGGGAGGAGGAGGAGGGATGATGATGGAACAAGAAAGAGGGAGAGGGGAGGGAAAAGGATGGAACAGGGAGGATGAGTAAACAGGGTGGTGGGGGGGGTGAGGGAGGGAGGAGGGAAACGGCAAGAGAAACAGGGAAGAGGCAGAGGAGAAGAGAATAGGATGGAACAGGTAGGGGGAGGAAGAGGAGTAGGGAGGAGGATAGAACAAGGAGGAGGAGGAAGAAGAGGAGGAAAATGATGGAACAGGAAAGAGGGAGAGGGGAGGGAAAAGGATGGAACAATGAGAAGTAAACAGAGAGGATGAGTAAACAGGGAGGGATGAGAGAAACGGTAATAGAAAGCGAGAGTGGATAGGAAGAATAAAGAAACAAAAGAAACAAAATTAAAGAAATCAATTCAAATATTAAGGATAAAAATAATTATGATCTTCATTTCCATTATTCAGTAAAAATGATAATATTAGTAATAAAAAATGTTGACAATAAAGATAGTAATAATAATATTAATGATAACATTAATGGTAAGGATAATAATGATAACAATAATATTAATGATGATAATGATGATAAGGATATAGATGACAATGATAACAAAAATTACGATAATAATAATAATGATAATATTGCTAATAATGACTATAAAGATGATAATGATAATCACAACAAATAAGAAGTGATAACAATAGCAACAATAATAACACTAACAATGATAATAAAGATGACAACAATAACAGTAACAACAACAATACAAGAGAAGTGCCCCTATATCACCCCCCCCAAAAAAAAATAATAATAAAAATAAAAAAATATAGATAATAATAATAATGATAATGATAATGATAATAATAAGAAGAAGATATATGAAAAAGATACCTTTAACTTCACTCAAACTTCAAAACTGCATTGTCTCGTCCTCACGCTAATTCCAAGTGCTGACAATTGACATAATACATATGGGAAAGGTAAACAAAGGTTACTTTAAATTATAAAAAAAATGAAAAAAAAAAAAAAAGACAAAAATGCTACCGGAGGAGGAGGAGGAAATGCGTGTTGCCAGATGATCGACGATAGGGAGAAGTTGGTTGCCAGATGTAAGATGGTGGGAATGATGGCGATGGTTGTTATTTTTGTCTTGTTGTGATCGTTGGTATTTGTAACAGTAATAGCAATAGCAGTAACATTATTGTTATCATTAGTATTGTTATTGTTATTATCATTATCATTGTCATCATCATTATCATTTTTATCATCATTATCACTGCTATCATCATTAGCATTGTTATCATCATTTACATTGCTATCATCATTATCATTGTCATAATAATCATCATTATAATTGTTATCATTATGAGCATTGTTGCTGTAACCTTAATTTTTATAATTACTATCATCATTATTATTAATATCATCATTATCATTATCAGTGTTGTTGTTATATTACGATTATCGTTATCATTGTTATTGTCATCATTAATATCATTATCATTATCATCAGCATCATCACCATCAATACTGACATCATTGTAATTATAATTACGGTTTCAATTACCATTATCTTTATATTGAATATTATCATTATTGGCGTTTCTCTTATTCCCGCTTCGTAAATCTTATTCTTGCTGTTTGTCTTCTTCTTTTGCTTTTCTTTCGTTCTTTTTCTTGTTCTACTTCATCTTCTTCTAATTCCGTTTTCTTTCCTAGTCTTATCCCTTATATTTGTTCGCCTTCTTCTTCTTCCTCCCTTTTCTTTCCTTCTTCCCCTTGTTTTCCTTTTCTTTCCTTTTTTATCTCTTACTCTTATCTTCCTTTATTACAAGTCAGTCGCTTCGTTTTATGGGCAGTTTGTGCTCCTCTTCCTAAATTAATTTTTCTCTTTTCTTCTCTCTGTCTGTCTTTCTTTCTTTTTTTCTCTCTATTTCACTTTCGTTTTTTTGTTGTTGTTTTTTTTGTCTCTATCTTTCTTGATTTCTTTCTCTCTATCTCACTTTCGTTTTTGTTGTTGTTGTTGTTGTTTTTGTCTCTATCTTTCTTAATTTCTTTCTCTCTTTCGTTCTTTCATTCTTTCTTTCTCCCTTTCTTTCTTTCATTCTTTCTTTCTTTCCCTTTCTCTCTGTCTTTCTATCTTTCTTTTTTTATTCTCTCCCCCCCCCTCTCTCTCTCTCTCTCTCTCTCTCTCTCTCTCTCTCTCTCTCTCTCTCTCTCTCTCTCTCTCTTTGTCTCTCTCTCCCTCTCTCTCTTTCTCTCTCTCTTTCTCTCTTTCTATCTATCTATCTATCTATCTGTCCACCTATCTCTATCTAACTCTCTCTCCTCCTCCTCCATCCTTCCGTCTCTCTTATCAGTTTTATCATTTTTCCCCAATCTTAGTTATCTTTACCCTCCTTACCCCCCCCCTTCCCCTCCCCTCCAAAGGACCCCCCTTCCCCCCCTAAAAGATGCCCCCTACCCCATAGAGGATCCCCTCCCCCTTCTCCCATCCCCACCCCTCTCCCCTTCTCCCACCCCCACCCCTCTTCCCTTCTCCCCTGATGTATGCATAATGAAGGTGAAGGTAGAAGGAAGGGGAGGGGAACAGAGGAGGGGGAGGGGGAAAGGGCCGGGTGAGGGTGGATGAGAGGGGAACAGAGGAGGGGGAGGGGGAAGGGGACGGGTGAGGGTGGAGGGGAGAGAGACGGGTGAGTGTGGATGAGAGGGGAACAGAGGAGGGGGAGGGGGAAGGGGACGGGTGAGGGTGATGATGAAGGAATTACGTTAACAAAAATATTAAAATTTGTATATTATATAATATATATATATATATATATATATATATATATATATATATATATATATTATATATATATATATCCTTTTCAATTTTTTTTCTTTTTTTTCATTTTGCGATTTTTCATTTTTTGTAATATATCTTAATGCCTCTCTTTTCTTTTTTCAATGTTTGCTTTTGGTTTTTATTCTCTTTCTTCTTTTTTTCCAAAAGTAATTTCTTATCTTATTTTCATTTCTTCTTTTTTATTGATTTCAAATCCTTTTCAAAATCTCTTTTGATTTTTTAATTC
>NW_028234429.1:31199856-31224856 GCF_977035675.1 Penaeus japonicus | reverse complement strand
TAGACAATGACATCAACAACAACAACAACAGCAAAAAATGCGACAGGAAATGCGTACAAAAAACAAACGTCAATGAGGGAGGAGAGGAGAAAAAGAGAAGAGGAGAAAGAAAGAGGAAGTAGAAGGTGAAATACAGATTAGGAATAAGCAACGCCTTTTACATGGAGCGTTTGGGAAGTCTTGCCCGGGGAATATGAGTAGGAGGAACCATCTTTACGTTTCCTTTTCTTCTTTCAGACCTCATTAATTAAACCTGCTAATTACCAGCCTTGTCGGGGGGGCGTTTTCTTCTCCTTCGTGCGAGAGGGGAGACGGCTGGTGGGGGAGGGAAGCAGGGAGGGAGGGAGGGAGGATGGGGGTGGGGAGGAGGAGGTGGAGGGAGGGAGCATGGGGGGTGGGAGGGAGGATGGGGAGAGTGTTGAAGAGGATGGGATAGGATGAGGAAATGGAGGAAGATATGGATGGGGTAGATGGAGGAAGAGGATGAGGAGGTGGAGGAGGAGGGACAAGAGGAAAAAGGGGACATGGTGAGGATGGAGGGGGGGAAGGAGGAAGAGGAAAAAGGGGGGTGAAAGGGGAGGAAGGGGAAGGAGGAGGAAGAGGAGTAGGAAAGGCAGGAAGATGAGAATTATGTATATGTTTTACGTGTACTTTCTGTATATGTTGGTATATGTATATATATATATATAGATAGATAGATAGATAGATAGATATATACATATATATACATATATACTGTGTATACTTTTTTTTTTTTTTAAAGCACACACCTAAACATGCATACCATTTATCGTATACACAGATTCAATGGTTATCTATAATAGCACTCAAAATCCCCTCATTAGGAGAGTCTACACACCAACATTCTAATCGAAAGACCTTACTCGGTGTCGGGATGTCTTTTAACTGTTCGATTAATTGGCAACTTGTTCAAGACTTGTTAATTAGCCAGTAGGAAGAGAGGGAGGAGGTGGAGGGGGAGAGGCTTGGTGAAAAGACGTGGGGTGGTGGGAGGAGAAGGGGGTGGGGGAGGGGAGGGTGATGGTGAAAAGACGGGGGAGGAGGTGGAGACGAGGGAGGGGGAGGGGGAGGAAACGTGTGGAGTGGGGAGGAAACGGGAGGGGGGAGACGGGGGAGGTCGGGGAAGGAGGACAATCTGTCTGTGTTTAATGGTCATACTAAAGACGAAATACTCACTCTGTGGCAGAGAATAAACACGAACTCCAGGTTATTATCAGGTTGCAATGAAATAGATTCCATCTTATATGATTGTTGCAAAGAAAAAAAACAGAAGGGCGCTTGAATTTTTAACTATGTTATGTTTCTTAGGTATTGTTTGTATGTATATGTGTATGTATGTATCTATGTATGAATGCATGTATGTACGTAGGTATATATGCTTATACAAAAATGTATGTGTATGTATGAATGTATGTACGTATGTATATATGCATATACAAATATGTATATATATATATATATATATATATATATATATATATATATATATATATATGTATATATAAATATATATGATAAATAATATATATATATATATTTATATATATATTATATAATATATATATATATATATATATATATATATATATATATATATTATATATATATATATATAATATATATATATATATATATATATATAATATATATATATATATATATATATATTATATATATATATGTATATATATATATATATATATATATATATATATATATATATATATATATATATATCTGTTCAATTCACAAAGTATCTCAACTAACAAAAAAAATGTAGAATCAAACTGATTCAAAATTAAACAAGGTAACAGCCATACCTGTCATGTATATCCGCCAGTTGCATGATATCATTTTCACCCTTTTAATTTTTCATTGAAATATCAGTCAGACATTCCTGTATATTTAAAAAAAAAAACACCAGAACTCCGTTTGTAAATGACAGAATCCTGACAAATGGGTCAGATATTCATGATATTAAACTAATATATAAATGATAATGGCAAGTCGCATTGGTAATTTATTGATCCTGGACTAATTACCGAAGGGTCATATCTCTATCGCGTAATCACCAAATCATCACACTTATAATTAATTAAGCTCTGATTACCTTCGGATCATAAGAAAGGAAAATTTATTGATTGTTCACCGCATCTAAGAGAGGAAGAGGTAGTGGATAAATATATCTTCCTTAGAAGAGGGGGGGAGGGTGTAATAGATATATTTTCTTAGAAGGGGAGCAAAGAGATATAGTTTTTATAAGGGGGCGGATAAATATATATATATATATATATATATATATATATATATATATTTTTTTTTTTTTTTTTTTTTTTTTTTTTTTTTTTTTTTTTTTTTTTTTTTTTTTATCATGGAGGATAGTGAAAAGATACATTTTCCTTAGAAAGGGATCGAAAGATATATTTTTCCTTAGGAGGGGAGGAAATAGATATATTTTTTTTACTAGGGAGGGGGTGAATTAATATTTTTTCCCCCAAAGAGAGAGATGAATAGATATCTTTTTTTCCCCAAGAAGATATCGCCCAAGAAATGACACTTCAAGAAACACTTCATTTCATCATTCGTTCTCTTTTTTCTTTTATCTTCTTTCTCATATTCGTTTTACTTCTTTTGATTTTCTTTTTACTATTTTTCTTCCTTTTTGTTTTCTCCTTTTTTGCTTTTCTTTTTTGTTCTTTCTTTTTTTATATACATATAAAAGTTCTCAGGACTCATATTACAAGCACGCTCGGTTGGACACAGTGTACCCATAGCAAATATAGTTAGTTTTATTAACAAGAGATGGCGTTCTCTGCATATTTCGTTTGAGGGATCATAAGGCTAAGGAATGGACGGTCTGATGGTCGATTTCCCTTTGTCTTAGTATTGGGGCTTTCGACTCTATCGAGATCTTTGAGTTTGGACCTTGGTGACCTGATCAGGTTTGGCCCATAGCTCAATAACGCGGCACAAATATTACTACCCTTGATTTTTCTTCTCATCTGATCCCCCTCTCTAGTTCTTTCTCTCTGTCTCTGTATCATTTTGTCTATCTATTTATTAGTCTTTCTTTTTCTATATCTATTTGCCTGTCCCTCTATCTATCTGTATCTCTTTCCCTCTCTCCACTTCCCTCCCTCTCCCTCCCTCCCTCTCCCTCCCTCCTTCTCCCTGTCCCTCTATCTCTCTTTCTCTCTCTCTCTCTCTCTCTCTCTCTCTCTCTCTCTCTGTCTCTCTCTCTCTCTTTCTTTCTCTCTCCTATCGTCTCCCTCCCTGTCCCACTCTCCCTTTCCCTCTCCCTTTCCCTTCCCTCCCCTGTCCCTCTCACTCTACCTCTATCTCTCTTACTACTCCTCCCCTCTCCCTCTCCATCTTTTCCCCTCGCCCCGCTATTACCTCTTACCCCCTTCTTACGCCTTCCCCTTCCCCCTTCCTCCCCCCTCCCCCTCTCCCTCCCCCTCTCCCTCCCCCTCCCCTTCTCCCTCCCCCTCTTACCATCTCCTCTCTCCCCCTCTTACCATCCCCTCTCCCTCCCCTTCCCCTCTCCCTCTCCCTCCCCCTTCGCCTCCTACCTCTGCCTCCCACTTCGCCTCCTACCTCTCCCTCCTCTCTTCCCTCCTGAATTCTGTTCCTTAGAGTTTGTCGCTTGCAGTTGAGGAAGCATGAATAAATTCCCCTCACCTTCCTCTCCCCTTTGTACTGTCCGGCCGCCGAGAATACCCTTTTGGAGTCTATTTAGGCGAGCCAATACGAATGGCCGGATAAATCGGGGAGAGAGAAAGAGTGGGTGGGGGAGGATTGAGGGAGGGAGAGAGAGAGGGAACAAGAGAGAGGGGGGGGAGGGATAAGGGAGAGAGAGAGGGAAGAAGGAAGGAGACGGTGAGGGGAAAAGAGGGTAAGGGAGGAGGCGAGGGTGAGGGAGGGAGAGAGAGAGAGAGAGAGAGAGTGAGTGAGAAAGAGAAAGAGAAAGAAGAGATAGAATAGAATAGGAGAGGTGGAGAAACGGAAGGAGGACAGGAAACAGAGAAAGAAAGGGAAAATCTATAAAGACTTGAAAGAAAGTGAGAAATAGAGAGGGAGGGAGAGAGAAAGAGAGAGAGGGAGGGAGAGAGAAAGAGAGAGGGGGGGGTAGAGAGGGAAAGACTTGAAACAAGCAGATATATACACACAGACCCCCCAAAAAAATCTACTGAATATATAAATATACATATAAAAGCAGAGCAGAAGAGACAAGAGCAGAACAATTAAAACGACAAGACACGCCGAAACAAACAGTGACAAATACACAGTCCTTGTATAGACAGAGCGGACACACACACGTCGCAGTAAACAATTCCTTTACCTTCATCACTAC
Source organism: Penaeus japonicus (assembly GCF_977035675.1). NCBI lineage: Eukaryota > Metazoa > Arthropoda > Malacostraca > Decapoda > Penaeidae > Penaeus > Penaeus japonicus. The sequence goes on along the minus strand of NW_028234429.1, from coordinate 31,220,481 downwards.
GGGACCCAAGACTATAAGCCTCTCTGTTAAGCGGATTGTCGAGCATACGGAGTCCTGGATTGTGTTGCTCGAACGCGGCGAACGATGGTCTGTTTCGACCCTACATCCTCTTAAAGGTAAATAAGTAATGGACGAATGCCATCCAAGTTGACAAGCTTCTCTTTTCCTTTTCTCTGTTTATTCGGTTGACTGGCTCTGTCTGGCTATGTTTGGCTCTGTCTGGCTCTGTTTGCCTCTGTCTCTCTGTTTCTTTCCCTCTCTCTCTCTCTCTCTCCCCTTCTCTCTCTTTCTATCTCTCTCTCTCTCTCTCTCTCTCTCTCTTTCTCACACTCAACACACACACATACTCTCTATCTCTCTCCTTCTCTCTCTTTCTAACTCTCTCTCTTATCTATCTATCTTCCTATCTCTCTCTCTCTCTCTCTCTCGCTCGCTCTTTCTCTCTCTCTCTCTCTTTCTCTCTCTCTCTCTCTCTCTCTCTCTCTCTCTCTCTCTCTCTCTCGCTCTCTCTCTCTCTCTCTCTCTCTCTCTCTCTCTCTCTCTCTCTCTCTCTCTCTCTCTCTCTCTCTCTTTCTCTCTCTCGCTCGCTCTTTCTCTCTTTCTCTCACTCTTCGTTCATTTTCTTTTTCTCAATTTCCCATTGGTCGTAGTATGCGGTACAGGCAGATGTTGAAAAGTCGAAATGAAAAGAAAGGTTAAGGGAAAGTGCGAGAGAGTGAGAAAAGGTCAGAGGGAGAGAGAGAGGGGAGTGGAGAAAGTGAGAGAGGGTATGGGGAAGGAGCTTACATTTATCCCCCTTTCCCTTCCCCACACACTGTTTATCATTCCCCTCCGTTCCCTCTTCCTGTTACCCTCCAATAGCATTGCTAGTCTGGCTGACATGCTAAGCCTCTCGAAGGTTGTTGCTGCGTAGGTTTACAAGGGTCAAAGTCCACCACCGACTTGCCACACGATCGACCTTATTGCCGCTGTTTTCCGCTTGGTAATAGAATTGCGCTGATTAGGACAGGATATACGAAAAGTGAATGATGCTAATGAACATATTGAAACTAACTGATCATTTCCCGAGATTCACTTTGGACTCATTTACTTTTCTTCTGTGAAAGTCGTCTGTAGCCACTTAATAAAAGTCATATTCAACACTTTTTTTGTAATTGATTCATAAAGAGTAATCTTATATGTTCACTTGACTTTAGAATTCCATCTAAACAACGAAATGTAGTATGTGTTGAGGTAGAATTCTTTTGAATAGTAATGTAAATACATAGTAACGAAGGCTCTGTTTTGGACATACGTATGCATAAAACAGCATTTCCTGGTTTACATTCTTTTTAGAGATCAGATTGAGGAACATCTCCCTGATTTGATTTGCATTATTGATGAGTGGTTATTAATCATCTAATTGGAATCTATTGATTCATCGAAAACCTTATATAGGCCTATTCTTTTCATTATTAACTACTGTTTTATGTAGTGATTCCTTCTGGATTATCTTCTCGCTGGTGAACGACCTGTATGTTAGAATTAGTAGAACGGCTATGGATTCTTACAATTCATAACATACATTTTTCTTATGTTGAATCGTAAAAAAAAAATAAAAAATCAGGAAATAACTTTGTTGTAGTCAAATATCTTATTCGGTATCATTTTACGAATAAACATTTAATAGTTGGATGTATAATATTATAACATCTACCCGGAATCAAGTGATTAAGATTGAAATTAAAATATCGAATTGGCAAGAAAAAATAAGTGAAATCCGACGAGCCAACTCCGTAGAGTTATCAAAGTATCTCCAAGTTTTATAATGAAGTAATTAATTCTAACGATTATCCATACCCTCCATGATTTCATTAAATCACCTTCCCTCATCATTTTTCTTATACCTTCTCACATTAATTCCACCCCCCCCCCCCCCGAAAAAAAAAAAAAAAAACATCCAAAATTCTCCCATATCAAAATTACCCTCATATTTTTGCCATCCATCCAGTACGAGAAATTCGGTCCAAAATCATTGGGTCAAGATAATGCATCCAAACCTATCTAAACTTTGCCTAATGGAATCCGCAACTTTTCAGGGAAACTTTCGATGAAATCACGACAACCTCGGTTCTCCGGGTCATACTCTAATTACCATGTTGCTTAGGGAGAAATAATAGAAATGTGACGAGACGTGAGGGATTGGTTGAGAGAGAGGGGAGGGGAGGTAGACTGAGAGAGAGGAAGAAGAAGAAGAGGAAGAGGGAGATAAAGAGGGAAAGAGGGAGAGGGAGATGAAGAGGGAAAGAGGGAGAGGGAGATGGAGATGGAGAGGGGGAAGGAAAGGAGGAGAGGGAAGAAGATAGAGGGATAAGATTAGGGAAGAGGGGGCGGGGGAAGGAAGAAAGGAAGGGGGAGAGGAAGGAGGAGGGGCAAAAAAGGGAGGGGAGATGGAACAAAGGGAAAGGGAGAAGGACACGGAAGGAGAAGAAGAGGGAAGAGAGAGAGGTGGAGAAAGAAGGAAGAATGAGAAGGGGATGGGAGAGGGAAAAGAGGAGGGGAAGGGGGGAAGGAAGATGGAGAAGAAAATGGGGGAGGATGAGGGGGAGAGAGAAGGAGGGGAGAAGGAAGAAAGAAAAAGAGAGGAGAAGAGGGAAGGGGGGAAGGGAGGGGAGAGGGAGAAGAAGAGTAAAGAGGGGGAGGGAGGGGAAGGGGAGGAGAGATGGTAGGAAGAGAGGAAGAGGGAAGATGGAGAAGAAGAGGAGAGAAAGAGGGATGGAAGAGGGAAAGAAGGAATAGAGGGAAGGGGGAGGGGGAAAGAGAAGGAAGAAAGGGGGAGGGGAGAGGGAGAAGAAGAGGGAAAATAGGGAGGGAAAGGGAAGAAAGAGAGAGAGGAGTGATTGAGAGGAAGAGGGCAGAGAGAGGGAGAAGAGAAAAGAGGGGGGATGGAAGAGAAAGCGTGAGGGGAGACGGAGAAGAAGAGGGAGAGTGAGATAGAAACGTGGAGTTTAGAGAGAATGAGAGGACACGGAAAAGGAAGAAGATAGAAGGGGAAGGATAGGAAAGAAAAAACAAAATGAAAAGAAAGAGTGAGAGATAAAAACAGAGGAAGAGAGAGAGAGCGAGAGAGACAGACAGACAGACAGACAGACAGACAGATAGACAGTGATACCCAAAGGGAGACGGAAGAGAAGCAGAGCTACTCTCTTTAGACACTTTTTCATTTTTCTGTCTGTCTGTCTGTCAATTCCCGTTGTTAACGCCGGTCATAGAATTGTTCACTTTTATGCGTTCCTTTCACGTTTACGACATTTGCCTCCCAGTTCAAATCCCGTGTCACGCAACCGAGAGGTCCTTCCATTGCATACAGCTTTCTGGCTGTCTCGCTGAGGATCTGCCTGACCATGCGTGTATATATATATATATATATATATATGTATGATATATAGCGATATTATATATATATATATATATTTATATTATATATATATGAGGTATAGATATAGGTTTTGAGTATTGATATGGTTATATATAGTTGTCTATATGTATATTGAGATAAAAGGGATTATATATATGTAAGTATATATATATATGTATATCTATATATGTATATAGATATATGGATATATATATATGTATATAGTTAGGGTATATATTTATATATATATATTTATATATATATGTATATATTGATAGGTAGAGATATTTAGAAGGAGATATAGTTTATGTATATCGTTATAGTTATAGATTGGTAATATATAGTGATATATAGATAGATTAATATATAGAGGTATTAGATTATTGGAGAGTGTTGTTGTAGATATATAGTATGTTATTTAGATTTGTTGATATTTAGAGGTTTAGATAGAGAGAGAGATGTACTTTATTGTGAGATATTGGATGGTTAGAGTTATTTGGATATTGTTAGATAGATAGATGTTAGATAGATTAGATGAGGTAGATTGTGTGAGATAGTGAGTGGGTGAGATTGAGAGTTAGAGGGATAGAGAGAGTGAGATTTGGTGAGATTGTGGAGAGTTATAGTTATATTGTTGAGAGGTTGTGATATAGTGTGAGGGTGTGTGAGTGTGGGTGAGTGAGTGTGGGTGAGTGTTTGAGGGTGGATAGTTGGAGTTAGATGAGGGTGAGTGAGTGGGAGAGTGTGTGGGAGAGAGTGTATGGTGTAGTGTGTTGGAGTTTATTTATAGAGGTTGAGTTTGTGTGTGGGTCGTGAGTGAGAGGGGATTAGAGATAGATGGGAGTGTGTGAGAGGGAGAGAAGAGAGTGGGAGAGTGAGAGAGTGGGATGATATATGATGGTTATATATATGTAATTGAAGTGGGTTTGAGAGTTTGTAGTTAGTGTGAGAGGGTGGTGTGTGTGATGGGTTGAGAGTGATTGGGATAGAGAGAGGTAGTGAGGAGTGGGTGGGTGTTTGGGTGGGTGTGAGGGATAGAGTGATGATGGGTGAGTGTGAGTGATTAGAGAGTGAGTGTGTGTGAGTGTTGAGGAGAGATGTTGGGGGGGGGGGTGTGTGTGGGTAGAGATGATTGTGTGTGTGTGTGTTTGATGAGTGAGTGAGAGTGTGTGTGTGAGTGTTAGTGTGTGTGTGAGAGTGTTGTGGGAGGGGGGGATATGTGTGTTTGATTGAGTGAGTGAGTGTTTGTGGTGTGTTTGAGTGTGTGTGTGGGGTGGTGAGTGAGTGTGTGATAGAGAGTGTGTGTGAGTGTGGGAGTGAGTTAGAGGGGTGGGGTAGTGTGTGGTGAAGAGTAGAAATATTTATTGGTTTGGGGGGGTAGGGTGTGTGATTGAGGACGTGTGTGAGTTGAGTGTGGGTGGAGAGTGTTAGAGAGTGTGAGTGTGTAGTGTGAGTGTGAGGGAGTGTGTGAGTGTGTAGGTGTGTGGAGTGTGATTTGGTGGGGTATAGAGTTTTTGTGTGTGTGTGTGTGTTATGTCGTTCTTGTGTGTTGTGCGTGTGTGTGTGTGAGAGTGTGTGTAGGGAGGAGGGTGGTTGTGATGGGCTGTGTGATGTGATGAGTGTGTGTGTGTGTGTGAGAGTGGGTGAGTGTGTGTGAGAGAGTGTGTGAGTGGTGTGTGTGTAGTGGCTGTGGAGTGTGTGTGAGTGATGTGAGTGTGCTGAGGTGTGTGGGTGTGTTGGTTGTGGGTCTTGTGTGGTGTGCTGTGTGTGAGTGTGAGTGTGAGTTGAGTGTGGCTTGGGAGTGTGTGATTTGTAGTTGTGAGATTTGTGTGTGTGTTAGAGAGGGAGTGTGGGAGTTGGGTGATAGTGGTGAGAGTGTGTGTTGTTATTTGTGAGAGTGAGTGTGTGTGTGTGAGTGTGTGATATGTGTGGCGGGGGGTGGTGTGTGTGCGTGAGTGAGAGTGAGTGTGTGTTGAGTGAGAAGGTGTGAGTGAGTGTGTGAGTGGGGGAGGTGAGGGAGTGTGTGTGTGATAGATTGAGGTTGAGTGTAGAGATGTGTGAGAGTGATATAGTTGCTGTGAGGTCTAGTGGTGTGTTGGGTGACTGCTTGTTTGTCTGTGAGTGTCAGTGTGAGTCAGTATAGATACTGTTTGTGATGACGAGTTTGAGTGATTGAATACACACTCTATTTGAAGTGTGATTGAGTTTTAGATAGAGTATGATAGTTTTATATTGTTTTTGAGAGTGTGGGGGTGTGTGTGGGGGCGTGTGGTTTTAGAGTGAGATAGTGTGTTGTGTGGATATGAGAGTGAGTTTGTTTGAGAGGATTGTGTAGGGATAGATAGGTATATATTTGTTTGTGTGTTGGTATATCGAGGGTTTGTGATGGTGTTAGATGTGAGTTAGGAGTGTTACAGTTCGAGTGTGAGAGAGTGAGTTGGTGAGTTTATTGAGTGAAGAGATAGAGACACATATTTATATATATAAATTGAGTGTGTGTGTGTTGTGAGAGATTGTGTGGATTAGTTTGAGGATACGTTAGGGTTAGATAGTGATTGAGGGGGAGTGACGTGTGATTCGTGGTGGGAGTGATTGTTTGTGAAGATAGATAGAGATAGAGATATAGAGTGAGGTATAGAGAGAGAACTAGTATATAGTATAGTGTGGTTTTGAGTGATTGATATTTAGAGTGTGGTAGATTGACATACAAATCATCTAATCAATTTGTGATATATTATAGATTGTGGATTGTGTGATTGTATATAGATGTATGGGTGTGGGATAGATTTTTTATATTTTATTAGATATACACTTATTATAGTTATAGAGATATAATTGTATATGTGTTAGTGTGAGAGAAATTTTCTTATATACTGAAATTTAGTGATATTAGCATTTTGTTAGATATATATATATATAGAAAGGATATTTAGTGAGAGTTAGTGTGTGATTGGGGTGTGGGGGGGGTGGATTTAGATGATAGATATATTGATATTATATTGAGTTTAGTTGATATGATTAGATATATGTTGATATATGTATTTTATATGTATTTTTGTATTTATATATAGAGAGAATGTAAGTGATATATATATATAGAGAATTATAGATAGTTAGATAGATATATTACAATTATATATATAAGATATAGAATATGAGGTAGAGATATATTTTAGATATATATATATATATAGATATAGATATAGAATAGATTGTCACATAGAGTTTTATTTATATGTATTATAGAGATTAGTATATATAGATTTTTCATTTATTTAATTTTTATATTTATTTAGATATATTATACATTATTCATTATATATAACTTTTTCGAGTATAGGATATTTATAGAGTGATGTAGAAGAGTTTATATTGATATTATATATAGATATATATCTTTGTGTGTGTGGTGTGGGGTGTTGGGTGGGGTGGGGGGGGGGATTGAGAGATTAGGAATTGTTGTTTTTGTTTGATATAGATAGATAGGTATATATAATTTAGTTAGAGATTGTTGATGTTAGATTGTTTAGTTTATAGATGATATAGATTGAGATAGTTTAATTTATATAGATTTTTGTATTTTTATATATATTTATAGATAATTTAGAGTTATAGAGCTTTTGACTGTGTTAGTCTATACTATATAATATAGATATATAGAGTAGAGTAAGAAACTTGTTAGTTTTTATTGTATAGACAGTTATATTTGAAAGATATATATAGATATTATATATATAGATCGATATTTATTATTTATAGATATAGGATATACATAGTTTTATTATATAGATATATTGATTTATATAATTTATATATATAGATATATATATATATATACATATATATTTTCTTATTTATATAATTATAGATAGATATGATAGATTTGAGAGTGTTATGTATAGTTTATATTTATAGATAATGGATATACATATAATTATATAGTGTGATATTTGTATTGTTTATAGATAGTAATGTGTTGATACATATAGAGTGAAAGAGTATAGAGATAGATAGAGAGATGAGTGATATGAAGTGATAAGGGTGAGGATTTGATAGTTAAATATAGATAGTATAGTTTGAGAGATATGGGGAGTTATTTAGGTATTATATATTTTTAGATTGGAGTGTAGTTAGAGAGGATATAGATGTGTGTGGGGGGCTTAGAGAGTGAGAGTTGTGATGAGATTAGATTATGATAGGATAGGTAGTATAGTTAGTGTGATGTGTAGAGTATGTGTTTATAGAGGATGGGTGTGTGTATAGTTATTTGTATTTTTTGTTTTATATAGATAAGTAGAGGGTATTGATATATAGGTAGATTATATAAATGTTGTGTATAGATAGCTTAGAGATTTATTGATTTAGTGTTTTAGAGATAGAGAGATGTTGTAAGATACACAGATAATAGATAGAGTGGTTAGATAGAGAGATTGTTATTATTTATTTAGAGATATGTACATATAGATAATTGATAATGTATATAGAATTGTTTAGACAGTATATATAGATATAGATAGAGTGAGATATATATTTAGATAGTGATTGAGTAGATAGGATGTTAGTTTAGTATAGATATATTTATTTATGTGTGTGTTGTGTGACGTCATAGTGTTATAGTATAGATATATATAGATTTAAATTTAGGAGATAGATTTGTATATATTTATAGTGGTATATATACAGTTTGATAGATCTGTATATAGTATATATATATATATATAGATATAGATTTTATTTATTAGTGTTTGAAGTAAATATAGAGTATAGATTTAGATTTTGATGATTATGTTTCATTTAGATAGTTTTATATATAGTGCAGAGATTTGTAGTGTTGTTATATTTATAGATAAATAATATAGATATATAGGTATGATATATAGAGATCTATAGATTGTTTATGAGTAGGATATAGTGAGAGATTTACATAGTCAGAGTTTGGTATAGATATTGAGTTTCGACAGAGACAGATTCATAGACATATACTTTTAGATAGTATAGTGTGTGAGATGTGTGAGTGTGTTGTTATATATTGATGAGTTAGAGATTGGTAGATGGAGATATATATGGTGTTATATTGGGTGTTGGAGTTAGAGGTTATATGGAGATTTGGATAGATTTATTGAGAGATGGATATATAGAGTGGTTTTGTGTGAGTTTGTTAGTGTGTGTGTTTGTTTTTGTGAGTTTATATAAAGATAGAGTATGTATTTGTAGAGTTTTGTTTATGGTTAGATAGATGAGAGAGATTGTGTGCAGTGAGATATATAGTATAGTTTTTAGAGTGAGTGAGCAGTGTGAGTTTGTGTTAGTGTTGTGTAGAGAGAGAGAGATAATTTATATGTTATTGATTTTATTTTAGTGATACATTGATGAGAGTTTCAAATTCATAGTGGATAGAAGTTGATAGATATAGAGAGATTGGAGAGTATATTTATTATTTGAGAGAGTATAGTAGTCATAGTGAGAGTGATTGATATTCAAGAGAGAATTAGTCGGAGTGACATTTTACAGCGAGTTAGTCTGTTAGATTTGTCAGTTACTTTTTGTTGAGAGAGATGTGTGTGTGAGTGTGAGATTTGTTATGATAGATGTAGAGGTGATATGGTGATTGGGTATATGGGGATGTGATAGGATATATATTGAGATATGTTGTGTGTGTTGGAGAGGTAGATCTATATGTTTGAGGTATTGATATAGAGAGAGTATATATTGGTATAGATTTAGACGAGTGTCTGCTTTTGAGTGATGGTGGTTTAGAGTTAGATAGATAGATATAACATGATAGTAATAAGATAGTATATTGTATTTAGTGTAGAGATTTTGATGTTAGAGATAGAGAGATTTATAGTTAGATTGTATTATTGATTGAGGTATAGGTTGATATATTGAGATATTGTGTGGAGGATAGAGTTAGAGATGTTTGATAGAGTGAGAGAGTGTATAGAAAGTGTGTGGTGAGTGATGTGTGATTGATGTTGTGAGCTTATTTTTATTGAGAGAGTGACATATGTATGTGAATAGATTTAGAGATATTATTTAGAGAGGAGTGGTATACAGAGTGAGGTGATAGAGATTTAAGGATATGTTAGTTTTTTTGTTAGAGATATGAGCTGTTTCTGGGAGTCTAGATGAAATATATAGATAGTACTACAGTGGATAGTGACTGTTATAGTTGATATGCATGATTGATATAGATGGAGATTGATGTGTGTGTATGTGACAGTGTACTATTTATAGTGAATCAGTTAGTGGTGTCAGTTTGAGAGATATATATAAATTTGTTGTTATATGTTATAGACAGGGTTTGAGTTATCGTGATGATTTTATTGATAGAGAGAGGTAGAGATATTGGTGTTGGAGTTAGTTGTATAGGTTATGTATGTTTGAGTTATAATGTGTTAGAGAATGTGTGTTTGTGTTTGTTATATAGATGTGGTTAGATTGTGATGGGTAGATTAGTTAGTTGGATAGGGTTTGGGAGAGAATGAGTTGAGATAGTGTGTGTGAGTAAGATATATAGTTGTGTATGATATTTGTATTTGTAGATGGTTATAAGTTGAGATAGTTTATAGAGAGTTTGTTTTAGATTTATTGTAGTTCAGTGATGAGTAGAATTGTATGGATAGTGTGATGGTTAGAGAGATTTAGTTTATACAGATTTTTATAGGAGATAGAGTTTATATAGGTTGTTATATATAGAGTAGAATATTATATGTTAGAGTGTGTAGGAGTAGAGAGAAGGTTAGAGCGATTTTATAGTTATATTTATTTTATAGGGTTATTTATATATATTGATATATAGATTTATAGATATATATAATATATTGGGTCTATGGGAGTTTGGTGTGAGTATGATTTTTTATTTATAGATAGATAGAGAGGAGAGAGAGTTATATACTTATATATCAATAGGGTGTGGTATTGATATTTTGTTGTGGGAGATTTTGTGATTGGGTGAGTGTGTGTGAGTGTTAGTCGTTTGTTGATAGTGTGTTTGAGTTATTGACGTTTTTGTGTGAGAGTGTTTTTGTGTGTGTTGTTTTGAGTGTGTTGTTATATATGGTATACTAGAGTTAGAGATGGATAGTTGAGGGTGGTGTATTTGTCGAGGGAGATAGAGAGGTTTAGATAGATTTAAGATATAGAGTGATAGTTTATATTTAGAGTGAGGAGAGTAAGGTAGTGTGTATAAGGGTGAGTGAGTATTGGCATAGATTGAGTATGGGATGAGAGATTGATGATTGAGTTAGATATTATATATAGTGTGTGGAGTGTTAGGAGAGAGAGTGTGAGTGTTAGTTTGATTTTGTGTGATTAAAATGGATAGAGGTATAGAGAAAATGGTATTGAGGGATATTTATATAGTAGAGTTAGATATATTGATAGAGTTTGTGTGGTTAGTGATAGATAGAGATTGTTAGAGTGAGAAGATTAGAGTAGAGTGGTATAGTGTGAGATATATAATTTGGAGTTGGAGTTTGGGTAGATAGTAAGGGAGTGAGTGATAGGGGTTAGTGAGTGTTAGGGAGAGGTGTGTGATTTGGAGAGAGTGTTGATTTTGGTGTGAGTGATATTTATATAGAGGATATATTTTTATGATAAGGTTTATAGTTGTGTATTATTTAGTTTTTTTGAGAGAGTTATTGATATGTTATGTTTGTTTGTGTTAAGTGGATATAGTTGGTAGTGAGTTGTTGATTTAGAGTGTGAGTTAAATAAACATAGTTTATTATATGTATAGTTGTTGTGTAGATATATTTAGATATATATTAATGAACGACAGTAATGGGTGAGAGATACGAGATATTTGGATATATTTATATGATGTATGTATGTATGTAAGAGAGTTATTTATTATAGATATTTATATGATATATATATATATATAGTTATATAGAGTTTTATAGGTAGTTATTGAGACTGTATAGGTGATAACGGTATATATAGATATATTATATTTTACATACATACATACATACATATACTTACATACATACTTATTTACATTACATACATACATATATTTAGACATACATACATATGTACATACATACATACATACATATTATACATGACTACATACCATATACTATAATACCATAATTTATGTTTAGGGATAGATATATTTCATATTATATTATATATATTATATTATGTATTATGTATGTATTTTTGTATGTATGTATTTTGGGGGTGGGGTTTTATATGTATGTAGTATGTGTATATATGTCTTATGTTATGTATATAAGTTTGTAGGTATGTGTTCTATGTATGTATGTATGTGTATATATGTTGTATGTATGTGTATCTTATATGTATGTATGTATATCCTGTAGGCTGTTATATATATGTAGGTAGGTCTATATATTGTATGTATGTATATATATGTATGTATGTATGACGATTTGGAGATTGGTATGTTTATATTTATTTATTATATTTTATATATATAGATTGACATATGGATTTGATGTAATGTATTTGTTTGTGGAGTAGAGATATAGAGATAGATAGAGATTTTTATATATATATATTATATGTATGTATGTTGATGTTTGGGTATTTATTTATATGTTGGCTGGTAGTTAGATGTTTGTATGTTGTTTAGTTGGATGTAGGTTGTTGTGGGTGTGTGGGTTGGTGTTTGTGGTAGTGTGGTTGTGTGTAAGAAGTTTGTATTTAGATACTATCTATATATATGTATGTATGTATATATATATATATGTATGTATGGTATTATATATATATGTATGTATGTATATATATATATATGGTATGTATGTATATATATATATATATATTATTCTGTATATATATATAATTAATAATATTTATATGTATGTATGTATCTATATATATATATATATTCATGTATATTATATATATAATATATAATATGTATGTATGTATTATATATGTGTATATATATAATGTATGTCTGGATATATACATGTATGTCTATATATAAATGTATGTTGGTCTATATACATTATGTATATATTTCATGTCCCATTTATGTATCTATCTGTAATGAATTGTATATATATGTTTGTTATTTACGTAAGTATGTATATATATGATATATATATATATATGTATATATATATATATATATATTAAGATATATATATGTATTTTTATATTTATGTATATATATTATTTAATATTGTTTATTATATATACATAATCTAATTATATATATAAAATATATACATAACATATATATAAATATATATATACTTACTATATTATATATATATATATATAATATATATATTATTTATATATTACTATACATACATATATATAAATATATCTATAATATATATATACTATATATTATTATTATATATATATATATTTATTATAGTTATATATGTATACATACATATATATATAAATATATATATACATACATATATATATTATAAATATATATATTACATACATATATATATTATATTAAATATTATATATACATACATATATATGTAAACAAATATCTATATACTACATATATATACATAAAATAAATATATATATATATATATATATATTTATATAATAATATATTATATATATATTTTTGTATATGTATGTATGTATATATATGCTACCCTATATATATATATATATATATTTATCTATATATATATATATTATATATATATATATATATATATATATTTATATATATTAATATATGATATATATATGTTTATTTGAATATATCTGTATATATAAAGTATCTATATATGTCTATATGTTTATATATATATATATATAGATATATATATATATATATATATATATACTATATATATAGATATTATCTACACACACATAACACATACATACATATCTATCTATCTATCTATCTATCTATTTATATTATATATATAATATATATATATTAAATATATATATATTATATATATATGGTGTGTGTTGGTGTGTGTGTGTGGTGTGTGTTTGTGTGTGCTGTGTGTGTTGATATATATAAATATATACATATATATATTATTTGTATATGTAGTTTGTATAGATACTATAATATAATAGTATATATATATATATTATATACATATTAGATTGTATTTATGTTTTTATCTCTAATTTATAGTATATATATATATATATATATTATTATTTATAATATGTATGTATGTATTTATATATTATTATATATATATTATTTATATATATATAGATATTTATGTATATATATGTATTTTGTATGTATGTTTTTATTATATATATATATATTATTTTTTTTTTTATATCTGTATGTATGTATTTATATAGATTTATATTATATATTATATATATATTTATATATATATAAATAATAATATATACAATATATATATATATATTTATATATATATATCTATATATCTATATATATATTAATATTATGTAGTATGTTTTCTATCTATATATATATATTATGATATATAGATTTATATACTATTATTTATATATAATATTTATATTATGGTATGTCTGTAGTTTTGTATATATATATATATATATATATATTTTAGTTATATATGTATGTATGTATCTATATATATATCTATATATAATTATTTAGATATGTATGTAGGTATATAGATATATATAGTATATATATTTATATATGTCTGTATATATATATATTTATATATATATATATAGAATATTATATATATTTATATATGTATGTTTATATATATATATTTATATATGTATGTTTATATATATATATTTATATATGTATGTTTATATATATATATTTATATATGTATGTTTATATATATATTTATATATTATATATATTATATATATTTATATATATATATATGTTGTATATTTATAGAGTATATATATTTTGTATAGTATGTTTATATATTATATAATTTTTATATGTTTGTTGAATATATATATATATATTTATATATGTATGTATATATATAAATATATATAATATATATATAGATTTTTTTATATATTGATACATACCTTAAATAAATTATATATATAATATTATATATATATATATTACATACATATATATATATATATATATATTTATAATACATATAGAAAATATAGATAAATATATATACATAATATATAAATTAATATATATATATATATACACACACACACACACACACAACCTATGTGTTTATGTGTGTTCTATGCGTGTCTTTCTTTTTTTTTCTTCTTTTTTTTCTTGCACTAAACTCGTAATAAGACCTTCACTAAATCATAGAAAAGGTAAATTGAAAGCTGAAAACAAGCTAACAAATAACAAGAAAAATGACCGATAAAGCAAAACAAAACAAAAGGAAACAAACACGACTCAGTTTGTAATTTTCATATATTTAATTTTCATATATACAACTTGTTCAACTACGCTTTTGTATATCATACACACACTTAATCATAAATAACTTATTTACATAACAAATCATTGGCGGCTTTTCATATAAACACTTATTCTAAAAAAAAATAAATATAAGGAGAGAGATTGAAAGAAAAAGAAAAAAGAAAAGATACAAATTGACCTCTACATATTAATGTTTCCTTTTCCTCTTCCTCCTCTTTCTTTAAAAGTGATAAAGGGGACGAAGGGAGAGGGATAACAAGAAGGATAGAACAAGAAGACACAAGAGAACAATGTCAAAAATCAAATCGATGTGTATAATTTTTCTTTTCTTTCTCTTCCTATTTTTTTTACTTGAGTCTCCCGTCTTCAAAGAAAACGGAGACATGTCGAATAACAAGTCATCTTAACCAAGGAACCGTCCTTCATCGTAGTCTTAATTAGAAGTGTATCGTAGTCATCACCTTTTGAGATTTAGAAGTGCTTGGCTATGGCCTCCGAGTCTCGTGGTCTCGTAGATTGGTAGCCTCGTAGTCTAATTAATCTTGAAGCCTAAGAAGTCTCGAAATCTCGTTGTCTAATAGCCTCGAAGTTTAAGTAGCCCAATAGCCTTCTAGCCTCGTAAATAGCCTCGTAACCTCACAGCCCAAGACTCTTTAATAGCCGTAGCCACCATAGTGTGTAGGCTGGGCTTGGGGCGAGCACTTGGTGACGTAATTAGTCTGGAAGTAGAGTGACGTTTCCGTGACGTACTCGTTCTGCGTCACTGTCTGCGTCACGGTCTCGTAGACGCGGTACTGGGAGGTGAGGGTCTGGGTGAGGTAGTGAGGGTGACGCTCGGTTTGCGTCACGTGCCTGGAAGGAAGAAGAAAAGGGAGGGGGGGGTTAGTTGATTGTGAGATAGTGTTTGAGGAGGGGGATGATATAGTGTTTGGGGGGAGAAAGGGGGGTGGAGAGGGATGATATAGTGTTTGGGGGGGGGGAAGGGGGGCGGAGGGGATTGATATGGTGCTTGGGGGAAGAAAGGGGGGAGGGGATTGATATGGTGCTTGGGGGAGGAGAAAGGGGGGGAGGAGATTGATATGGTCTTTGGGGAGAGAAAATAAGTAAGTAAACTAAATTCATGGTCAGAATAAGTAAATCAAAGGTGTATCATCATTGGGGGGGGGATAAGGCATTAAAACAAAAAAGTACAAAAATCATGTTCATGAAAATAGCTAACCAGATATGAACCAAAGTAGATATAGAACTAATCCAATAGATCCAATAAAAGAATCCAATCCAAAAATATCAAGAACTCCAACCAAATATAGAACCTAATCCCAAGATAAAGAATCCAATCCCAAGATACAGAATCCAAACCCAAAATCTAGAATCCAATCCCAAGATAAAGAAACATTCAATCCTTCCGCCATTAGTATCCTCTTTACACAGAGGTGGAAAAAAAAACCGCCAAACTCACTTGTACTGTGTAGTGGTGACGTGGTCAGTATTGCGATGAATCTTGGTGGAGTAATAAGTGGCTGTGTAAGTGTCGTAAGTGGTCACAGGAAGGGTCTTGGTGGTGAATGCCGTGGCCACGACAGTCTCGGTGAAGAACTTGGACTTGGTGCTGGTGACGTAGCTGGTCTCCGTGAAGAACTGGGCTTGGGTGATGTACTTGGTGGCTGTCAGGAGCTGGAAGAAGGAGGGGGAGAGCGTGAACGAACGGTGGGGGAGGGGGATAGTGGGGGGTAAAGGGAAGGGTGGAGGTGGGGGGTGAGAGGAGGGGGTGGATGGAGGTGGGGGTGAGGGGAAGAGATAAAGAGGGAGAGAGAGAGAGAAAAGGAAAGAGCGAGTGAGTGAGGGAGGGAGAGAAAGAGAAAATTAAGAGAGAGAAAGAGAGAATGAGAAAGATAAAGAAAATAGAGACAACAATAAAAGATAGATACAAACAAAATACAAACAAAAGAAGAAACAAACAACAACCAAACAGACAAAAAAGATATACACACCTAGCCAAAAAAACAAAAAATCAAACAAACTACGCCATTAACATCAACACGAATGCAAAACCATTAAACAAAATAATAAAAAAAAAGAATAAAAAACATCTTTCTGGCCTGCTCCTCCAGCCAGGTAGTTGCAAAAGGCAATGTCTTATTTATGTTGGGAGACAAAGTAAAATTGGCTCGCTGATAGAAACACAACACGCGGTTCAAAGAAAAAAAATGCACGAGAAAAAAAATAGAAGTTATTTCTCTTGCTACTTTTATGGCCTTGTGGTTATTATATCTGTTAGGATTCTTGTCATTGTTGCGAGGTTTGTGGATATTTTTGTTGTTGTTATGGCTGTTGTCATCTAATCACCGTCAGTGTTATTTTTGTTGGTATTTTTTGTCAGTAGTATGAGTGGTTGTGGTGGTGGTGGTAGTAATAGTAATAGTAGAAGTAGCTGTGGAGGTAGTAGTAGTAATAATAGTAGCAGTAGCTTTGGTAGCAGTAGTAGTAGTAGTAGTAGTAGCAATAGTAGTAGCGGTAGTGGCAGTAGTAATAGTACTAGTGACAGCAATAAAGTAACAGTAGTAATAGTAGTAGTAATGTTGATATAACTAGTGGCAGCAGTAATAGCAATAGTAATAAAGATAGCAACAGTCGTAGACATAACAACAGAAATAATAATAAACAACAGCAGTAGTAGTAGTCCCCACGTCACCATCATAACAATAAGAACAAAAGTAAAATAAAATATAATATTGAACCATAACACAGCTACCATCACCATGCATGGTAATTTTGCAGTGCCTCGATGACCTGAATGAAATCCTATATACCAGGATTATTTCCCCTCTTTTTTTTGGGGGGAGGGGAGGAGGAGGGGAGGGGGTAAGAGCCAGTTCCGCCCAGGATGGAGAGGGAAAATTCGTCTTCAGAAATTATATTGCCTCGGTAATTTCCTCTCGCCTGCAAATATGACCTGGGAAACTGACTGAACTATTTTTTTATGGAGAGTGAAAGAGGTGGGGAAGTGTGCATGTGTGTGTGTGTGTGGTTGTATCCGTGTGTACGTGATTTATGTGTGCGTATGTATACAAAAAGGCATCTGTGTATGTATGTATGTATGTATGTATGTATGGAGAGTGAAAGAGTTGAGAAGTGTGCGTGTGGCAGTGTGTGTGTGTGGGGGGGGGTTGTATTCGTGTGTACGTGTTTATGTGTGCGTATGTATACAAAAAGCACCTGTGTATGTATGTATATATGTATGTATGTATGTATGTATATGAACATGTATCCAGATATGTCTATCCCTGGTTTTATTTGTGTGTGTATGCGTATATTCGAACATACGGATTACCCAATGCACATCCGTGATTCATATAAACATTCCTATCCAACAATATCACTTACACTAGACTCCAACAAAAACAAAACAAAAAAAAACACATCACAACCACACTACACCTCCAGAAGAACCGCCATTCCTTCTAAAACTCACATCATATCTCAACTAAAAAGTCTCATTCAAAAACAAAAGCCACATGTTACGTTACCTCGGAGCGTGTGATGACCACGGGGTTCGGAAACGCTGTAAGAGTCTGTGTTACGAATTCAGTGGAGGTCCACACGTTCCATTTTGTAATATCCTGTAACGTAGAGTACAGTTAGTACCTGGGATTTAGAACACTGGTGAGATTTATTTATCTCTTAAGCCTGTCTATATGTATGTATATACAGTATATACTGATTAATGACAACGTTAACACCATTGTTAATTTTATCATTGATAATAATCATAACAACAATTAGGATGATAATCCCAACAATGATAATTATAAATCTAATAACGCAATTGTGTATTGCCACAAATCAGTATATTTATTATTATTTCATGTTACGTAGAAAACACAAGTTGCAAGCCTGTGGATGAGAAGATATATGCCTTAGGATATGCATTATACATTAGATAGTATGTTATACACATTAAACAGTATTATTATGTGTACTTACAAGGATTTTATTATTCAATAAAGTTCATGTACTCACTTTTATCCCCTGAGCCTTTCTTTGAGTGGGTTTCTCATTATAAATGTTAATATGATACGTACAAAATAGTCATCGTTTGAGAGATATCAGACTCTCGCGTAGGGAACCTAGTATCTCATGTTGAGTTACTTAAAAGTTAAATTTATAGAATGAAACAGAATCCAAATAGTCAAGAGACTCTAAAAGTTCTAAAGTAACAAACAGCTTCTTTATAGATTCTGTTTCTTAAAGCAAATGTCTAAAATCTTAACGCGAGCAACATATCTCGTCTTCATGCATTTCCTTAACGTAATCATAGTAGTTTTCACTCTCACTCATTACAGTCTCTCTCTCTCTCCCACACGTGCGTTTCTTTTTTTATCCTTAAAGAACGGACCAAAATAAAGTTGTATAAGGAGAGATTTTTCCCACGGGGACTTTAAGCCTCTTATCTGGAAAATGGAGTCTTTTGGGGAGCGCGAAATCTCGTTGGACTAAAAGACCTCGCGTTTAAGTGTGTGTTAACATGCCTGCGACCCTTTTCACTTTAGATAAATGATAACATTAAAAGTACACCAACCCGCAGACAGATTCTTGGACGCGTCGCTTGTCCAACAGCCAATAGAAACGACATATCTATATCCATCCGTGGCAATAACCAACGGCAATTCCCTGTTCACCGATGCGATACATCACGATTAACGTCTGTTCAAAGCGTAAAAGAAAACGGCCATAAATCCCAGCCCCTTTCGGCAATCAGAATGCCGGTCGAGCCGTGAATCTCTCGCTCGCCCGAACTCACTCACCTGTGACACTGTCGTAGGGACGAGGAGGGTCCGGGTGTTGTAGACGAGGGAGGGCACGACCTGGGTGGAGGTCAGGGTGACGAAGTGTGTCTTGGGGAAGCAGATGGGCAGGTCGTTCATGGGCTTCATGGGCTTGGGGGCCGGGGGAGCCAGGGGGAGTGGGGAGGGGGTGAGGTTAGGGGGGGCGTAGGCTTGGTTGAGGGAGCTGACATCGGGGGTTCCTTGGCAGGACGCCCACAGGCAGGCTAGCGCTAAGATGTACTTGATCATCCTGAGGGGGGAGAGAGAGAAAATATATATATATATACATATAAGTAAGGGGAAAAAAGAGAAAATTCGAATGTTTGAATAAGGATGAATAGACGAATTATGTTGAATATCTTTTGAAAGAGAGAAAGGGAGAGTGGAAAAAATGGAAAAAAAAGTATATGAAGAATGATAAATAAACGAACGAATTTCAGAGAGAGAAGACAGAATGAGAAGCGAGGTGGGAAAGAAAGAAAAACAAAATAAAAGACTGAAAAATAATGAGCAGATTCATGAATTTAGTGGCCATTGTTTGGACAAATGAGAGAGAGAGGGAGAGAGAAAGAGAAAGGGAGGGGAGACTGAAGGTAGCAACAAAGACGGAAAAGGAAGGAAGGAATTGATGATAAAAGGAAATAAGTTACGTTCATTAAGAGCGAAAATGGCCGCCCGTCAGCAAATATGTCACAAAAAGATTACCGAAAAAAAACTATTGTAAGTTCCTCTTTTCCTCATCTCAGGGATCTGACATATAAAAATGCGTTTTCTTTAGGATAGGAGAATTATTGATAGTTTGCTAGACAGACTTTATCAATATGAGGCTTGATTTGTGCTAGGAAGAATTGTGATCGAGTTAGCGCCATGGTTTGACAATGTTAAGTTATGTTGACAATTATCAAGAGACGAACACAATATAAAATAATAATAATCATGATACATAAATAATGATGATACATAAATAATGATGATACATAAATGTTAAAGATATATATATAATAATAATGCATAAATAATAATAA
>NW_028234429.1:31174856-31189856 GCF_977035675.1 Penaeus japonicus | reverse complement strand
CCCCGTCAAGACGACCTTTGATCATCCCAAATACAAGAGTTCCTTAGTATCAATATTCAGATACAGATCTCCTTTCCCCTCCCCCCTCCCTCTTCCCCTCCCTACTTATGATCCTCTAGTCACATCGCAGTGGCATATAGATCTAATATAATACGAAGAAAGAGCTCTCTACCAGATGTATTTATATATTCTCTCTATCTGTCTATCTATCTCTAACTATTCATCTATCTCTATCTATCTCTTTCTTTCTCTTTCTCTCTTTATCTTTATCTTTCTATCTTTCTATCTTTCTCTTTCTATTTTTAATCTCTTTCTTTCTCTTTCTCTTTTTCTTTCTCTCTCTCTCGCTCTCTCGCCTCTTGCCTCTCGCTCTCTCTCACTCTCTCTCTCACTCACTCACTCTCCCTCTCCCCCTCCCTCTCCCTCTCCCTCTCCCTCTTCTTCTACCACCCCTTCCACCTCTCCTCTCCTTCTACTCCCCCCCCTCTCTCTCTCTCTCTCTCTCTCTCTCTCTCTCTCTCTCTCTCTCTCTCTCTCTCTCTCTCTCTCTCTCTCTCTCTCTCTCTCTCTCTCTCTCCTTCTCTCCCCTATCTCTCTCTATATCTTTTTTTTTTCTCTCTCTCCCGTTAATTAATATAGGCTGAGTGCTTCCAAGTACATACAGGTAGATAGATAGATAGGTTTATAGATAGATAGATATTGTATCTTTGTTTTTCTTTCTTGTTTTCCCTTTTATTTATTTCAGATTTTTCTCTCTTTTATTTTTGTCTTTTTCTCTCTCTTTTTTCTTTCTTTTTTTCTTTCGTTTCTTTCTTTTTTCTTATTCCATATTTATTTATTTTTCTCTATTTTTCTTTTTCTTTTTTTTTTGGTAGTTTTTTATTTCTTTTTCTGTTTATTTTATTTTCTCTTATTTCTGTTTTATTTTCTTTTTTATTTTCATTTTCTTTCTCGTTTAGTTTTTTATTTCTCTTTATTTTAGTCTTTTTATTTTCATTTTCTTGCTTTCTTTTTCTTTCTTTTTATTTCTCTTATTAGATTTTTATTCCTTTTTTTTACTTTTTTTCCTTTTCTTTTCCTCATTCTTGTATTTCTCTCTTTTTTCCCTTTTTTTTTTTTCTTTACTCTTCTCCTTTCTATTTTCCCTTTCATTTCACCTTATTTTTTCTTTCGGTTTTTTTTCTTTAATCTTCGTTTCTTTTTTCTTCCTCTTTCTTTGGTGTTTTCATTTTTTCTTTGTTTCTTTCTCTTTTCTTTCTCTAGACTTTTTTATTCTTTCTCTCTCTCTCACTCGCTCCTTTATCTCTCTCTCTTTCTCTCTCTCTCTGTAACCTTGCAATAACCATTTGTAATTATATCTTATGTCTGCTGGTATTGTTATAATGTCTACTGAATATTATTTGCATATGTATGCTTTTGCTATTGTATTCTGTATAATGCACCCATCAATATAATTTGTATCTTTCATGTCATTCTAATTGTTACATATATATCCTACCACATACATATATATATATATATATATATATATACATACATACATACATACATACATACATATACGTGCGCTCGTTGCTTCACCTATCTCTTTACCTCTCTCTTACTGTCACGTCAGACATACCAGTGTTGTTTTGTCCTTCCCTTCGCAAGAGCTATGTATTGATGCAACACTTCCCTCATCACATTCCAAATGTCACATGTCACAAGAAAACACGTGATTCACACATATTCTCAGACAAATCATATATTGTGGAAGAGAGTCTCCTCTCGGGGAGCAGAGGAGTAATACCTCACTCCTCCTCGGAGGACCACCCCTCTTTCCAATATACTGCTATGTAAGGTTGAGCAATAAACCAAGAAAGCTGTTTCTACCATGTTCTTCACACCCTAAGCCACGCTACCAATTTATGTAGAGGTCCCACTCACATCGCTGCCACCAAATGTATAAAGGTCTGAATGGGACCTCCCTTTCTCTCTCTCTCTCACACACTCTCTCATACTCATGCTCTCTCTCTCTCTCTCTCTCTCTCTCTCTCTCTCTCTCTCTCTCTCTCTCTCTCTCTCTCTCTCTCTCTCTCTCTCTCTCTCTCTCTCTCTCTCTTTCATGCTCTCTCACATGACTTGTCAAAGTCAAAAAGTTATGTTAAAAGGTTTTAGTAGGACCTCTCTCTCTCTTTCTCTCTCTCTCTCTCTCTCTCATTCATTCTCGCTTTCTCTCACGCTCTCTCACGCTCTCTCACGCTCATGCTCTCTCTCCTCCTCCTCCTCCTTCCTCCCTCTGTCTCTCGCTCTCTCTCTCTCTCTCTCTCTCTCTCTCTACCTTTCTCCCTTTCTCCCTCTCTCTCGCTCTCTCCCTCTCTCTCTCTCTCTCTCTCTCTCTCTCTCTCTCTCTCTCTCTCTCTCTCTCTCTCTCTCTCTCTCTTTTAGAATGATTCTGAGCCTAAATTTCCAAAGAGTGACACAGCTGTACAAAGTTGAAATGAAGTTTGGAGGAAGAGAAGAAGATGAAGAAAGGAAACTTGTGAAGGAAGCTTTGAGAAATGAAAGGAAATGTCCGTTGATTCAGTGCTTAGGAGTTATTATTATTTTTTCTTTCTTTCTATCTTTTCGTGTTATTTTTCGTTTTTCTCTCTTTTGATTCTTTCGTTTTTTCCTTCGTTTCTTTCTTTTTCCTGTCTTTTGGAAGTTTGTGTCTGCTTCTCATTGCCTCTTTTCTTTCGATTTTTTTTTTATTTTTCCTCTTTTCTTTCTTTTTCTCTCTCTTGTTTCTTTTAGTATACCTTATTTTTTCCTATTCTTTTCTTTTTCTTTCGCTTTTTGTATGTCTTTTTTTTCCTTTTTCTAATCTTGGTTTATTTTTTCTTCCTCTTTAGTATATTAGTTTGTTTTTTGTGTCTATTTTTTTTTTCTTTATTTTTTCATATTTTTTCATTCTATGCCTTTCCCATTTTTTTTATTTCTTTTTCTATATCTTTCTATTTCTCTTATTTTCTTTATCCCTTTGCTTTTATTTCCCGTTTTCTTTTTCTTTTCGTTTTTTAGATGTTTGACCTTTAGTTTCATATGTCAAAGATAAGATCCATATAAATAATGTTACTAATTAATATTAATATTTGATATTACAATTCAAAAAATAAAAATAAAAATAAAACAAAATGAATATAAGGATAAAAAACAATCAAAATATACAATTACTTTGGTTTTACTGTTGAAAAGATGGTCAGTTTAGGAGAGAGAGAGAGTGAGAAAAAAGTTACTGGAAAGTTTTGAGAGAAATTACTTTCCTTTTGCTAAACTTTTATCCCTAGCTTCCTTTTCCCCCTATTAACCCCTCCTCCCCTCCCTTCCCCTCCCCCATCTCTCTGTTTCCCTTATGCTATTTTCCTTATATAATCATATCTCTCTTCTCCCTATCACATTTTCCCTTCTCTCTGTTATCTTCAATTTATTTTCTCTCACCTCCCCTCCCCCCTTGCTTTCTTCCCTACTACTTCCTCCCCCTTTCTCTTATATTCTGCTCTTCCTTCTTTGTCTCTTCTTAATTATCCTCCCTCTCTCATACACCCTTTTCCCCTCTTCCCCTCCTAGTCATACCCTCCCCCTTCCTCCCTTCTACCCTTTACACCCACACATACACCTATTTACTGTTTATACCTTCCTTTCCACTGCACCCTCACCTTATATACACCTTTTCTCCCTTATACATCCCCTCCCTCTTTACGCTTCCTTTCCTATGTACCCTCTCTCCTTACCCCAACCTCCACGCTTACATCCCCTCCCTCACACCCTCCCCTCCCATACATCCCTCCCCCCTTCCATCCCCCTTCCAACCTCCCCTTTCCATCTTCCCTCCCATCCTCTCTCCTTCCACCCTCCCCTCTTTCCATCCTCCCCTCTTTCCACTCCTCCCCCTTCCATACACACCCACCTCCCCTCCCCTACACCCACCTCCCCCCCATACACCCACCTCCCCCATACCCTCCCCTCTCCCCCTCCTTAGTAATGGGCACCCCGGGTATCTTATATTTATCAAGCTCACATGGCGAGCTCCGGTTCCATTTAAACTTTGTAAACAAGGCGGAGGACTGTCACTAACACTGTGCCGTCGGTTTATGGCTAACTGTATCTGCGCTTCTACATTTCTTTATACTGAACAGTCGTGGAAATCATTTATAGTGTGTTTCTCTCTCTGTTCCTTTTTTCTCTCTCTCTCATTTCTTTCTCTTTCTCTATCTTTCTCTCTCTTTCTCTGTCTTTCTCTCTCTCTCTCTTTCTGTCTTTCTCTCTCTCTCTCTTTTTCTTTCTCTTTCTCTCTATGTATCTACCGCTACCCCATCTCTCTCTCTCTCTCTCTCTCTCTCTCTCTCTCTCTCTCTCTCTCTCTCTCTCTCTCTCTCTCTCTCTCTCTTAGTGTATAAATATATAGATGAATAGATAGGTTGGTAAATAGATATATAGATAGATTCAGTATGTGTATACTTATACATCTACGAATTGTACGTATGCATTTGTGTAGTATGTTCCAAAAGAAAAAAAAAGCAATTGAACAGTATTTCTCAAACTTTTTAACTTCATTCACATTTATGGCAATCTTAACTTTTGCAAACCCTACAAGAATGATGATAAAAAAAATTGGTACTCTCCACCTAATTATAAGTGTGTGTATGTGAGTGTGTTTGTATGTCTATGTGTGTGTGTGTGTGTTTGTATGTCTGTGTGTGTGTGTGTGTTTTTGTATGTCTATGTGTGTGTGTGTGTGTGTTTGTATGTCTATGTGTGTGTGTGTGTGTGTGTGTAAACGTATCAAGTGTGAAGTCGATTGGATAAGCGGTTTTCGAAACAAATACACACACAAAACAGAATTCTCATTCTCTCTTCTAGCGCGGCCGAGAGGGAAATAGAAGCAAGAGACGGGTGCACCGAGGGGGAAATGGATTTAACTGTAAATTAGGAAATCAGGGCGTGTATGTGAATGTAGGTTTCGTTGGTTGTTAGTGTGTGTGTGTGTGTGTGTGCGTGCTTGTGTTTGCATGACATTTACCCGAGTCATTCGTCCATCCCGAACAGTGGACACGCATTGAATGAACATTGCACAAGCTTACTCGAATCCTTACAGCTACCAAACAGAACGCCTATAATGTTGCATATCAATGGCAAGCAATGGCACAGTTTGCTTGCTAAACACACTCCGATTTCCCCGACTGCACCCACCAGCTCCTGCCATGGCGCCCACGCTGGGAAGCAATACAATAGAAGGAATGCAGCCAAGGTGGACATGGCTGGGAATCCTTACCTGGAAAACAGCAGTCGACTTAAGCGCTGGACTGGAGCTGCCCTTAGTGCGGCCTGCTGTTCATAGAAGGTAGTGCCTGATTTTCTCGTGGGTGTTTATGAATTTAGTTTTTTGTTTATTATATATATATATATATATATATATATATATATATATATATTTATATTTATATTTATATATAATGTACCGCTTCTGTGACTCATAGTATGCCTGCTTGCACACACACACACATACACACATATAGATATACATATATCTATATATCTATATCTTTCTGTCTATCTATCCATCTATATATCTATATCTATCTGTCTATCTATCCATCTATATATCTATATCTATATATATATATATACATACATACACATACATACACATACACATACACACACACACACATACACAAAAAAAATACATATATCAAAAACCTTTCACACAAGGTATATTAAATATCTATCTATCTATCTAGACATATATACACCACCTACCTATTCTCAACATGACGAATGATGTGCCTTTTCGAAGTACATATTTCCTGTATTCCAAGTGCCATAGAGTAATAAATAACCTACACCATAAAAAAGTAAACAAAACATCTAAATTCGATAAAGTAGCGACATTTCGGCCCCGAAAGCGTGCGAATCAAGTGCACAGCGACTCTCGTGCAGTGCCGTCTCGGTAATTTAATATAATGAGAGTTGGAGAACTTGAGTTTTCTTTGATTTGTTATATAAGTTTGGGTGTGAATTTCCCTCCTGAGAAAGTTTACTTCATTAGGATACGGTTTTAAACTTTATCAAAAGTTCTGGGTTTTTTTTTTTTTCCCTTATAAGTTTTAGCTTTTTTTTTTTTTTTTTTTTTTTTTTTTTTTTTTTTTTGTGTCGAGATAATACACATAATTCCGAACAACGGGAGTATAGTAATAAAAAAAGCTTTATGAATGAGAAAGGTATACTCCATTCATGCTTTGTCTTTGCCATGTGTCCACCTTGCTTTATCGCTGTTTTTGTCTATTCTGTTTATGTCCCTTTGCCTCTGTGTTTATCTATCTCCTATTTATCTATCTGTCTATCCCTATTTATATATGTCTATGTATTTATCTATCTGTCTATCTTTTTTATCTATCTATCTATCTGTCTATCTCTAGTTATATATCTATCTATATGTCTATCTCTGTTTGTCTATCTCTCTATTTATCTATGTTTATATATCTATCTATCTATTTATCTATTGATCTATCTATCTCTATTTATCTATCTATCTATATATCTATCTATCAGTCTAATCTAAATCAAGCTTACTCGTTACTCTCAATCTGACTAGTTATCTTGATCTCTGCCTGTATGTCTGTCCATCTTATCTATCAATCTATCTTTCTCAGTTTCTCTTTCTCTCGGTCTTTCAATTTAAGAGAGAGAAAGAGAGAAAGAGAGAGAGAGAAAGAGAGAGAGAGTGTGTGTGTGTGTGAGAGAGAGAGAGTGTGTGGTTGTGTGTGAGGTGTGTTGTATGTGTAGGTGTTGAGTGTTTTGTGTTGTTGTTGTGTGTGTGTGTGTTTGTGTTATCATAATCATTGTAGCCTGATATGATCCGTCACTTTATAAATTGTCTTGATTTAGTTACTGATTGTAATATACATTGTAATATATGTATGTATGTATGTATGTATATATGTGTGTGTGTGTGTTTGTGTGTAAGTAAATATATATATACCTAACTATATCCATCTGTTTATATACATCTCGACATGTCCTTCTATATATATATCAGCTAATCTAATTCTTTCCTACACGTTCTGAACCTAAGCACATACGCTTATAATACATTTCCTATTTCTTACATGCGCCATTTTTATTCATTCTGTTCTTGTTGTTGTTGTTGTTTTATACCTCTGCGAACTTCCTCAGACCGTGTTCTTGTTTTGCAATGCGTCATTAATTCAGGGAAACTCGCCCACACTACGCCCACCTCTGCCCACTCGTCTCTCAAGTGATTAGTATTGGTATCGTCATTTTCTTGTTCTTTGTCTTTTTTTGTCTTTTTTTTTTTCTTTTTTACTTTTGGGATTTCATTGCTGGGTTTGTGAGGATTTTTGCTAATGATAGCGCTGCTATTATTATCATTATCATTATCAACATGATTGTCAAATCAATTTAATCTTTATGATTATCCCAATTCCACAATCTAATTTTCCTTCTTGTAATGATTACTGCTACTGAGAAGAAGGGAAACAGGCAGGAACAGAGATAGACAGATAGACAGATAGATAGATAGAGAGGGAGAGAAGAATGGATAGAGAGGGAGAGAGGGATAGAAAGAGAGATAGAAGGAAGAGAATTAAAGAATTTTGATTGTTATTTCTTGTTCTTGTTTTTCTTAACTCTTCTCAGCTTCTTTTTCACTTTCATCATTATCATCATCATCATCATTATTATGATTGTGTTCGTTGTTTTTGTCATTATCATAATCAGTATTGCTTTTTTATATCATCATTATCATCCTCATCATCGGTGCCATGGTTAAATGGCCATTATTCCTTGATTATCTCTATTATCATCAAATTATCACCATTTTCATTATCATTATCACTATAATCATTGATCTATCGCTATTATAATCATCATTATCATCATTATTATCATAATGTTATTACTATTGTTATCATTAGTAGTAGTAGTAATATTCTTGTTCTTGTTATTATCACTATTATATTTTTATCGTTGTTATCATTATTTTTTTTTATCATTATCATTATCACTACTTGTTATTACTATTACCCTTATTATCATTGATATTATTATCATAATCATTATCATTATCACATTATCATCAGAATAGACACATTTAGAAATAAAATGATAACCTTGCACTCTCTCTCACTAACATGTTAATCTTTCTTTAACAAATGCAACACGAAATAAACGATTTATAACATGAGTAAAATGTTATGAACAAACAATTAAATTAATGAGATATGTCTCGTGAAACAAAATATGTGTGGTTTGTTTTGTGACATTAGTGTCGAGTGACAAATTTTGTTTTTCTCTTAGTCTGACCTCTTTTTTTCTCTCTTTCTTCGTGTCGTCTGTCTTTTTCAGTCTCATTGTTTCTCTGTGCCTTTTTTCTCTCTCTTTCTCTTGTTCTCTTGCTCGCTCTCTCTCTCTCTCTCTCTCTCTCTCTCTCTCTCTCTCTCTCTCTCTCTCTCTCTCTCTCTCTCTCTCTCTCTTTCTCTTTCCTTTTTCTGTTTCTGTCTCTCTCTTTCTCTCTCTCTCTCTCTCTCGCTCGCTCTCTCTCTCTCTCTCTCTATCTATCTATCTATCTATCTATCTTTTGTTCTCTTGTTCTCGCTCTCTCTCTCTCTCTCTCTCTCTCTCTGTGTGTGTGTGTGTGTGTGTGTGTGTGTGTGTGTGTGTGTGTGTGTGTGTCTTGTTTTGTTGCTCGCTCGCTCTCTTGTTCTCTCTCTCTCTCTCTCTCTCTCTCTCTCTCTCTCTCTCTCTCTCTCTCTCTCTCTCTTTCTCTCTCTCTCTCTCTCTCTCTCTCTCTCTCTCTCTCTCTCTCTCTCTCTCTCTCTCTCTCTCTCTCTCTCGCCCTCTCTCTTTCTCTCTCTCTTTCTCTCTCTCTCACTCTCTTTCTTGTTCTCTTGCTCTCTCTCTCTCTCCCACCAGCAAATTTTACGCATCTCTTGCGTATGATTTTTGATTTTCAAGGCTATTTGATTAAATTGCATATTGCCCTAGCGTATTCGCTGGCAACCACAGTGAAACTCTAAATTGCTTCGTAGACTGACATCAGGCGTCCTGACATTAGGTCGCCAGGTATCAACATGGCTCCCGTTGCCACATCGGTGTCCCTGGATTCTGATCCGGCAACTGACAAAATGGACTGCACTAACGGAACTCCAATGATGGGACGGACATGAAGCGAACCTATAGTGAAACCAAGAGTTAAAACTCCAGTGACGCGGAAAGCGAATTTGAAAGAGAGGTAAAAAGACCGAAGGATGGCGATAAGGAAGTCAACATGGCAACTCTTGTGGATGAGGTTAGTAGCAGTGGGAAGGACAGAAGAAGGCTGTTATTCCCAGAATCTTGTGAAATGTCCTTCATGAAAAAGCTAGAGTGGGCAATGCAACTTGGAAAGGAACATTGCCATTTTGAGCCGCTGCTAAAGGTGGCAAAGGGAAGACCGTATCTTACGGTACAGAACGAAGAAGCGGAGCAGTTCCTGACATTTCAGGGGTGTAAGGGGACAGTGCTGTTTGTCCCACAGTAAAAATGACGAAGGTCATTATATTTCAGTGCCCCTTAGAATTAGACCCAGACTTTCTGCTCTGCGACGAGAGGATTGTTTGGGTGAAAAGGCACGCGTCACGAGGCGAGGACCGATGCCAGCTGGTTGCCCTCATGAAAGGAGAAGTCCCGAAGAAGGTCTTCATATCTGGGGCGGGGTACAGGAGGGCGGCGCCGTATGTGGAGCCGCCAGTCCTGTGCCTCAAGTGTAGCAGATGGGGACACAAGTCGTGGACCTGTCAGCAGGACGCCAGGTGCAGGTTCTGCGGCAGGAAGCATGACTCCAGAAAAAAAAGATAGAAAAAGGGAAGAGGGTGAAACCTTGCTGCTGCAATTGCGGAGGCTCGCACAATGCTGGGGCTCTGTCATGCAAGGCGAGGCCAAAGGTGGAACCTAATTCCTCGGCTTCCCCTAAAGAAACCGAGGAAAAGGCAATAGGACTGGACTGACCACCAGACGACCTGAGCAGGAGAGTATTCCTGTACCGCCCCCAATGTTTGATTGCAAGGCCCACCGCGAGGACTGCAACTCCAGGAAGATGACCGGAATGTCATGAACGAACAAAACAACAGCCAGACGACAGAAGACATTGCAGCCCAGGAAACGGCGAGGGTCAGTGATGCAGATTCTCCGGTAAAAGAGATATCTGCAATTGCTGGAAAGTTGCATACATTAATGCTGAGGATGGATGCAATTGAAAAAAAATTGCGATAGTGATAGATAGTGACAACAAAAAGGGAGTGGAGGCTGAGGAAGAAACACCCGCGCAAGAAATCTCACAGAAAGGCAACGATGTTTTGGTGGTTGTGAGAAACACAGAAAGTAAAATTACGATTATGGGCAAAGAAAGAAAAATAATACCTAGTGTAGTGGAAGGAACAACATCAGCGACCTTCAGGTCATTGTTACTTAAGTGCAAAGACTCTGAAAAGAATAAGCTTCTGAGAAAGTGGGAGTTAGTTCAGGAGTGAACAAACATCCACGGTTTGCCAAAATATAAGGAAACAAAGGTCTGATGGAGTGTGGTAGTATTAAGATAATGTCGTGGAATGGGAGTAGTTTACTTACGAGAGTAACAGATATCCACTATTTCGTGTTAAAAAGTGACATAGACGTAATCTGTCTCCAGGAAACTAGGGACATAAAAGGTGACACTCCTAAACTCAATGGTTATAGAGCATACCATCTTAATTCCGGAGACCGAACACGGGGAGTGTCTACTTACATTAAAAGTTCAATACCTTCCGAACTGCTAGAGATGCCGTGTAGAAGTAAAGGTATTGAAAGTGTATGTGTGAAGCTGTATTTACAAGAAGGTGAAGTATATATTGCAAATTTATACATTTCTCTGTGATGCTTTGATCTCAGATACCTACCAGATTGCATGTACTCTGACTCGACTCTGATAGTGGGTGATTTTAATGCTAGGCACCCGCAATTGCAGGAGATGGTGCTAAACAATGAAATACGTATCAGATTTAATTCGATTTCTCAAAGATAGAACCTATACATGCTTGCTGGGTAGAAAGAGAAGGCACACACATCACACAATGACGGGTGGAATCCCTGTCTGCTTGCGTCTGGGGAATACAAGGAGAATGTGATGTAGTAAGTGAACAATTATTGCTCTATTGCTTTGTAATTTTAAGGTAGCTGATTAGGTACAAAAAAACAATTAAGATCATAGAAAAAGTTTGCAAGGGACACAAGCGACAGAGAACGTGATTTATTACAATATGGAGGGCGAGGTACAGATATTACAGACACCCCTAAATTTAGATAGGTCAGCTAGGATTTGTAAGTGCGATAGAAAGATGTTTACCCTATGTTTACTAACCAAACACAAAGAATGAAACACGGATCCACGGAAAAACAGATACTGCAACAGAAGACACTTTAAAGGGTGGATCTCACAAGGACACAGGGACGGGCAACACAGAGTGGGCTAAAAGAGGCAGGCGGGAAAGAAAGAAGGATATATTACTTAACATTTCAAAGCTGTGTTGTGAGAAAGAAAAGAAAGTAAGAGAAAGTATGGTCAGAGTTTCTCAGCAAAATTATTTAGGAAAGTAATAAGGTCTCACAAAGACATATTAGCCATCGTAACAAGTAAGGGATAAACAAATAACGCTCATCGTCACTCCACAACGCCCAGTGAGAGGCAAACAATGAATATTTGAAGGGGCAAAAAAGGCATTCTTCTCTGTTCATTATCCACAGGAGCACTCGTGTCGCTTTGTTTGAATGAAGCCGAAAGAAAGGAACAGATTGTTTCATCATAAATATCACTGCAGTACTTGTCAATCCTATAACTACACACGAACTTCGTAATGCTGAGGGGGAAAGGGAAAACACTTCGCCAGGGGAAGAGGAGTGACATAATGATATTCTCAACTTACGCGCAAGCGTGGACAACATCCCTCTAATGACCTTTTTAACATACTACGCGCGAGTGTGATTACCGAAGGTCCTGGAAAAGCTATTATAATACCCTATTCCAAAACTTGGGCGGTTAAACCTGGATCTCTTACTCCAATATATAAAATGAATGGTAGCGAATATTATGAATTGACTAATTACAGATTGAAAGATAAACTGTCTTGTAATGTTAACTTTGTTATGAAGTGAAAGGATAAGAACATCAACTGTTGTTGGTCCAGTGTTTATCCAACGATGCAGAATGTAGTAGAGTTTTTATAGATTTAACAAGGAGCCTTTGAGAAAGCTAATGGGAAGTGATTCTATAGAATTGTACTAGATTAGGCTATCAGAAGTTCTGATATGGACTGGGGAAAATTTTTGAGCTGGGTAACATCCACAGGGGGTGTTTTAAGCCAATGCCCTTTAATTGTACTACTAACAGAATAGCGTCATAGAGCGAACCCTAAGGGCCAATCATATCTGCATCTGCTCGGATATATAGAAACCAGGACACTCTACCCGTTTACAATCAGCGCTGGACAGTATTACTGTTCCTCTCAAACATGGGAGGATTGGTCATTACAAGAAAAGAGCGAAGTTTCAGATTTACAAGAGCAACGTGCCGCTTACCGCTAAAACAAAACAGGAAAAAGGTGTTAAGCCTATAAAATATCTATGATATGTACATTGCGTCACTGCTCAAGCAAGGAGATGCTGAAGTAATAAGTCAGCGTAACTATCACAGTGCAAGGCACGCGCTGCGGGCCGCCAGGCTCTGCTTTGTCAGGTGAATAGGAGCCGGGTGCCTCTGCTTGAGGCTAGTCTACAGATTGTACAGTAAGAGCTCTGGTGAATTATGCAGCACCACGCTTTCTAACCTGTCAGAGGGAGTGCTCCCAAGGCTTGAAACCATGCAGTATGAAGCTATGCGATTATCTTCGGTTGTCAAAAAGAATGCTAGGATAGACACAATGAAACAGAGACAGATTTTGCAAGTAGTTTGCAAGGATAAAAAGTAAGCGAGATTAAGTCGCCGTTAGGCTCATGAGAGGAAACAGTGGAAAGAAATTAGTGAGAGATATGGTCAGCGGTTTTGACAACATCAGGGCTTTTTATAGACAGGGCAAACGAGGATATATGAAGGCGCTTAAAAATGATATAGAATTTTATGGCTTGCAAAACTTTTGCCAATCGTTTCAAGCATCCCCTAAAGTGCCACCATGGGAGGATCAGACGATTAATGTAGATGTCGATCCCCTCTGTATGAATAAGAGGCTTTATGAACCAGGTCAACTTAAATCAAGATATGGTCATAAAATAAAGAGTCTAACACGCCTTGACATTGCTCATGTCTACTGCGATGGGTCAGTTTTGAAAGATGACAGACCAGGATGTGGAGTTATCCTCAGACAATTCACTGCAAGTGGCGTGGTCACCACAAGCAGTGGGATAAGACTGAGTAATCATATATCGTCAACACAGGCTGAGTTATGGGCAATATTGACGGCACTTAAAAAGATTGAAAGTATTAATAAAGATGCATTCTTTTTTATGGATAGTAGGGGAGCGCTGGACTCTCTTAACAGCAGGGACCCTGTGTTTGAGCACATTGTTAACGAGTGCCGATTGATTGCTCATAAGCTGTGTGGCCAGGGACGTGTGATTACATTCGTCTGGATCCCATCGCAGGTCGGTATCACCCTTAATGAGGCTGTGGATGAGGTAGCGAAGGAGGCAGCTAAAAAATGTGAGGTGGACATTCAAAGTGCTCGGACTCTTAAGCAGGCAAGGAGCAGTTAGACTATGATGAGGTTAAGAAAGGCAAGTCGATTGAGAGGAGCGAAACTTTGCAACACTATATGCATCTAGCGATGAACACAGAATTCACTTATGGGAGGGGCAAGAGCAAGTGGAAGGATTCTGTGCACATGAGAATTAGGTTAAGGTATAAATACTATTGGGAGTTAGGTGTCCCGACAGGTGACAGGAAAAAGAATGCAGGGTGTGTAGGTCACCAAGGTCACACACATTAATACATTATATCTTACAGTGTCCCATGCTTCAGATTTACAGAAACTCAGAGATAGCTGGATTCCCCGAACAAGCTGTATGGATGTTTAGAAATGGCCAGGTAATAAACATTTTGAAGAAGTACAAACACTTTGCATCCGATTGTGACTTCCCTTCTGTCGATACTATGATAGCCCGAGTAGGAGATTTTTGAGATGTGGATTATCATTTATGATACATCATTCTGTTGAATACAAACATATTTTTAGACTTTCTGATAAATTCCCTCCTCCAGGAACATGCGTATGTTTTATTAACATATATGTGCGTCACATTTCCAAGTATGTAATTATGTGACCTCAGGAGAGGACTTAGCATGCTGATGGTGGTAATTTATACTGTCATATCGCTCTCCTGATATGTAAACATTTAACTGTGTATGCCTTTTGTTCTGTATATATTTCAACATGTTGGCATAGCTGTAAGGTCTTGTCAAATATATGTGAGCCCAAAGAGGGACTAAGATTGGGGTGAGGATAACCTGTGTTACCTCATCCTTTTGAGGTGTATGTAATCACTTGTCTCAATAAACTCGTCAAAGTAAAAAAAAAAAAAAGTCTCTTTCGCTCTTTCTCTCTATGTATCTCTTTCTCTCTGTGTATCTCTTTCGTAATATATCTACCTATCTATATATCTCTAACTAGGTCTGGCCCGTGAATAGCAGACTGTAGTCTCGAGGCTAGGTCAGCGATTCAGACCGAGGCTAGGTCAGGGCCTCAGGACGCGTACGAGGCTAGGTCATGCGTTATAAGAACAGAAAAAAACAGGACATCTACTCTGCCATGTCTCTGCAACAACTACATAACATATCCTAAAGTGACAGTGGAAATTTCCGTATGGATGTTTGTGTGTGCATCCACGCAATCACGTGATCACTCGTGTGTGTCAATCACGTGATCACCACTTCCATGACCAGGTCAGATGTGATGA
>NW_028234429.1:31137356-31162356 GCF_977035675.1 Penaeus japonicus | reverse complement strand
CACTTATTCTCATTTGTTTGTACACATTTTCATGTCTCATTTTACTCACGTGCTCTTTCACTCACTCACTTATTCTCATTTGTTTGTACACATTTTCATGTCTCATTTTACTCACGTGCTCTTTCGCTCACCTATTCTCATTTGTTTTCACACATTTTCATGTCTCATTTTACTCACGTCTTTATATGTTCACTTAATCGCTTTGTTCATTCGGGTTACTCATTTGGTCTTTCGTTCACTTATTCTCACTTCCTTCACACTTCTTTGTTATTCATTTTATTCACGTACTGTTATGCTCACTCACTCGGTAAACTCATTCGGTTTACTCCTGTGCTCTCTCGCTCACTCATTCTCACTCATTCACAAATTTTAATAATTCATTTTGCTTACGTGTTTTTATGCTCACTCACTGACTTACTCATTCGGTTTACTCACTTGTTTTTTTTTTCGCTGTTTGTTAATTGAATCTCGTACGTGGACAATTTCACATATAAATAAACGCACAAATGTAAACTCAAACACAGTGATAGACACGCACACATTTACAAACAAACACACGCACCCACACTGGTAGACACGCACATACACAAACAGTGGTACACACTTACATATACACACATTGTCATACACGTACATACAGACAAACAAGCACACACACACAAACACACACATACACACACACACACAAACACACACAAACACACACACACACAAACACACACACACACACACACACACACACACACACACACACACACACACACACAACACAACACACGCAGACACAAACAACACATTCTAACACACACACACTAACACCCACCCACACAAACACACACACACACACAAACAAACAACACACACACACAAAAACACACACACACCCCACACACACACAAACACAAACACAAACAACACACTAACAACACGCACACACAAACACACACATACACACACACACACAAACATCCCCCCCCCCCACACACACACACAAACGACCCGAGAAACCCACACACTTCAGTTCCCTTGTTAGAGTTAGAGCGAAAGGATGATTGCAATGGCTTCGTCGATACACTAGACAGACTACAAGTGTTCTCTCCGCTACACACACTTCGCGAAGATGACACGGAGGTAAGAATAGGATTGTGACAGGGGTAAGGGGAGGGTGGAGGGTGGAGGGGAGGGGGTGAGAGGGAGGGCAAGGGTCAACGGGAGGGGGTTAAGGGGAGGGTGGAGGGTGGAGGGGAGGGGGTGAGAGGGAGGGCAAGGGTCAACGGGAGGGGGTTAAGGGGAGGGTGGAGGGTGGAGGGGAGGGGGTGAGAGGGAGGGCAAGGGTCAACGGGAGGGGGTTAAGGGGAGGGTGGAGGGTGGAGGGGAGGGGGTAAGAGGGAGGGCAAGGGTCAACGGGAGGGGGTTAAGGGGAGGGTGGAAGGGAGGAGAAGGGAGGGGGTTAAGGGGAGGGGGAAGTGGAGTGGAGGAGCAGGAAGGGAGGGCGAGGGGCAAGGGGGGGGAAGGGGGGGGTGGAAGGGAGGGGAGGGGAGGAGCAGGAAGGGAGGGGGAAGAGAGTTAAAGGTGGGGGGAGAAGGGAGGGGTGGTAGGGAGGGTAGGAGAGGGGGAGTGAGGGTGGGAGGGAAGGAAGGTTATGGTGGAAAAAGAGGGTCAGGGAGGGAGGAAGAAAGGATTGGAGGGGAGGGGAGGGGAGGGGAAGGGGAGGAAGGGTGGTTGGGAGAGAGGAGAGGGAGATGCGGAGGCGAGGGAGGAGGGGTGGATACGAGAACAATAATAAAAAGAAGGACGACAACAACACAACAGCAAAAGGAAGAACAAAAACAAGAGGACGAAGACGAATGCCGTGGACGAGGTAGAAGAGGAAGAAGAGGAGGAGGAGGAGGAAGAGGACGAAGAAAAGGAAGAAGAAAAAATGAGAGGAAGAGGAAAAGGGATAAAGAAGAAATAAAAGGAGAAATGATTAAGAAAGGAAAGATGAAGGACATAAAAGCACGATTGCTAGAATAAATGTAATTGTTTATCAAACAAAAACAAACAAAAGCAAAAATTCCAAATTCATAATCACCATATCGGTAAAATAACGGCAGATACATTCGTAAAAATCAGTAACAAACGACGAACGGGAAACGAACATAAATCAGTTTTGTTCTCCAGCACAGACGCTCTCTATGGTCTTCTTGTAAACCGATTATTACAATATATCGAAATTCTTACGAGATGGAATCCCATGAAAGAATCTGTCCAGCTTTAGTTATCGTATTTCATTCTCTTATTATTTTTTCAAACTTTTTCAGAAGGAATAGGGATATAGTGGGGAGGGGGAGGGGGATGGGGAGGGGTAGGGGGAGGGGGAGGGGGTTCAGGCTTGAAGGGGCTACGAACCTATTTTGCATATTGATTTATACACCTCTCTTGGCGCAAATTTAAATAAAACTCTCTCTGGCGCTCGTACAAAAGTTTAAACCGTCATTCCCAATTTACGTGACTCTCGAGAAAAATGGATTTGGATCGGCTGTGGTCTACGAACATTGCTTTTATTTATTTATTTTATTTTTTCTTCTTTCTTTTTTTTTTAAATCTGCTCGTTTGTGGTAATGGCGCTCTGTATGTTGTGGCGTTGCTCACTCAGGGATGCAGATACGTCAAGTACTTTTTTTCCCTCTCTGCATGTATTGTTTATTCATATATCTCTCTGTCGCTGTTCTTTCTCTATCCAACCCGCGATTTTTTTTTTTTTTTTTTCCTTGTCTGACTCACTCTCTTGGTCTCATTTTCATTTACATTTCCTTTTCTTTTTTGTCCATTCCTATTCATATTTTCATTCTCATTCCTATTTCTTTCATTTTCATTCTCATTCCTATTTCTTTCATTTTCATTTTAATTCATATTTCTACTTTCTTTTTCTTTTTCATTTCTATTTATAGTTTCTCTCTTTTTCTTTCTTTCTTTCTTTCTCTTTTTCTCTCTCTCGCTCTCTCTTCCTCGCTTTAATTCTCCCTCTGTTATTCTTACTCCCTCCCAATATACTTATCAAAGTTTATCACACTCATTCGTTCATTCACTCATTCTCACTCATCCGTATTCATTATCATTCCATTTTATTCACTCATCCCCACTCTAATATCAATGCTGATATATCTGATGTACCTAGCACTTATAAATTACACGGTAAGCAGTTCTGCATCTTTAAGCCAGGCGTTACCCCATAAAAAGAAAACAAAATGGCGCTTGCCCCATTCGCTCCGTGTTCAAAGGAAAATTTCTGAAAGCGAGTAAGAGCAGAAATCCAAAGACATGGACATTTGAACACATTCTCTGTAGATGTGAGATTTTGGAAAGTTCTCGGAGAAAAAAAAGACTATCGTGATTTTTTTTTTTTTTTTTCTTTTTTTTTGGGGGGGGGCTTCATTTTGGGATTTGGAATGAAGTTCGTGTATTTTTTTTGTGTATTTGTATTTTATTTTACCAATAATGCGTTATCATGTAGTTCATCTATTTTTTTCTGAGGATAATCCCCCACCCCCCGTTCGGAAATTCTAAATTGTGATATTCTTTTTATGTTATTGCACTATTTCACAATAAAATATCCTATTAAGTATATCTTTTGATTTTACCTTGAGTCATTTTACCCCATTTGGAAATTTTATACTTTGTGAAAATGTTTGTCTGTTATCATATTTTCATTCAACATTGCGATATCTCCAACTAATCTCCTGACTCGGCCACAGTTTGCTGACACACGCAAAACGACTTTCTTGACCCATGACCTACAACTCTATTTCTTCGGATACTTCATATCTTCATGTTGTGTAAACTCTCGTCTCATAAGAACTGCCTCCAGTTCTGACGCACGAGAACTTGTATAAGCAGACAAAGAGTGCGTGTGCGTCTTAAGTCTGTCTGTTTCTGCCTCTCTCAAACACACACCAACACACACACATATACACATACATACATGCAGAGAGAGAGAGAGAGTGAGTGAGTGAGTGAGTGAGTGAGTGAGTGAGTGAGTGAGTGAGTGAGTGAGTGAGTGAGTGAGTGAGTGAGTGAGTGAGTGAGTGAGTGAGTGAGTGTGAGTGAGTGAGTGAGTGAGTGAGTGAGTGAGTGAGTGAGTGAGTGAGTGAGTGAGTGAGTGAGTGAGTGAGTGAGTGAGTGAGTGAGTGAGTGAGTGAGTGAGTGAGTGAGTGAGTGAGTGAGTGAGAGTGAGAGTGAGTTGTGGTGAGTGTGAGTGTGAGAATATCACCATCTAAGCAAATCATATACTTCGTCTACTTTACATTGACGTCAATGTTCTATTTAACTATATTTATAGTTATCTTAAAGCTTCTTAATGTAAAACCTTCTACACTTTCCTAAGTCAATACTCAGCGTTTCCAATATCTGAACCGTCTGTTCCGATCCTCGTATCCGAAACACAGGGCAATTCGGGTAAGGGTCGTGTTTCGGATACGAGGATCGAGTCACGTATCCGAAACACAGGGCAATTCGGGTAAGGGTCGTGTTTCGGATACGCGGATCGAGTCACTTATCCGAAACACACGACCCTTACTCAAAGTTCCATTTGTTTCGAATACGCGAGTCGAACTCCGTAATGCAAATGACGACCTTGGAATTGACTGGAGACTATCTAGCACAGATCCATTTCTCACAAAAATTACTCCGTCTCAGCTCTATAGTGTTGAACTAAAAGCATTTGTTCAGCAAACACGAAGCTTTCACAGAAAATTCATCTCCTGCTATATATGTGGTTCTTGGACGTTTCTTAGAAGTGAGATTAAAAGGGTTTTAAAAGCTTATTCAATTCTCTCGGGATTCTTTGACAATTTTCCATACTTTGTGTCCCTGAAAATCATATCTTGCTTCTTATTTTGCGTTTATTTTCATATTCTCTTTCTTCTTATTCTACTAAATATTATGGATAGTGGAAACAAATCACATGAAACGGTCATTCATTTACTTAGAAATATTTCACATGAGATATAAAACGAAAACGAAAAATAAACAAAAATAACAATTTTTGCCATATATTC
The DNA here is from genome assembly GCF_977035675.1 of Penaeus japonicus. Taxonomy (NCBI): domain Eukaryota; kingdom Metazoa; phylum Arthropoda; class Malacostraca; order Decapoda; family Penaeidae; genus Penaeus; species Penaeus japonicus. The sequence goes on along the minus strand of NW_028234429.1, from coordinate 31,157,317 downwards.
CTTTTTTAAAGTCCCTGTATATTTATTGTTGAATGGCTTGAAAGAAAATAAATAAACTTGTCGCTATAACCACCTTTTGCAAGCCTTCATATATTTTTTTTTATGGGCTTTTTTATGAAAATATTTTCTAAATATTCATCTTCCCTGCCTCTCTTCAACTAGCTGACATGTTGCACCAGTATCCTCTCTTCCGATTATTAAAAAAAAAACTTCAAACTATAAAAAAGAAAAACAATATTGGTAAGGTCATGGCAGAACGGAACAAAAGATACTGTAAAGTGAGCAACACATATAAAACACATCTCCTTTTCCCAGCAACAAAACAAGTGTTCTTAGTAAGATACAAAAATATAAAAAACAAATCAACTGAATTGGCAAGGACAGACAGCAGTGCAGTAACTTTGCTTAAACTAAAAATTTATTTATATTTATTTTTTCTTCTCCAGATTATTGATCTCCGAAGCAACCCGGAGATCATTATTTTCACCCAAATACAAATAAAAAATAGCGAAGGAATTACGTAACACAGCTCTTCTTTACGTGCTGACGACTAAAAAAAAAAAGAATATTACTTATCCCACATTATAAATTATAAACTTTTCCTTTTGTTAAGAGTGCTAGAAAGGTCATAAAAATATTCCTGTCATCTTGTATAACATCCTATACAAGCCAGCTGGGTCCGTTGATGCTCGAGCTTTCCCTTCCTCTTTATGCTATGGCGAGTCGCGGGATCACGTAAGCAGCGTCGAGTCGATCTCGGAGTCTGTTACCGGGATGTAGGTGGCTCGCCGGAGAGACTTGTTGATCACCTCGTTCAGGGGCTCTCTGGCTCCCCCTTCGAGGTAATTTAGTATAACCTGCAGGAAAAAAGGGGGGGAAATATCAAAATCGGTACAATGTACTGGTTATATATAAAAAGGTAATGAAAGTCTGTTCAAATTTTCGGTCTGTATTTGAGTCGTGCATGACGCCACGGAGCTTTTAAATGCGGTTGGAATATGTCCTCGCAAGTAATCCCTGACACTTTCCCTTTCCATTTATTCATATATCTATACATGTTTATTACTTTGTTATCTATAATAACTGAGATTGGGAGCGTGGTCTGAGAAAACAAAAACGCTTCGAGAAGTCACATATAAGCACCACCTTTCTTGTGAGAGCTAAAAGAGGAAAAGAGGTAAAATGAAAAGGAAGAGGAGGCAGAAGACAGGAATAGAATCAGGTATATGAGGAAAAGGAACATAATGAGGTATGGAAGAAGAAGAGTAGAATGAGGCATAGGAAAAAAGAGGAACAGAATGAGGTAGAGAAGGAGGAACAGAATGAGGTAGAGGAGGAGGAACAGAATGAGGTAGAGGAGGAGGAGGAGGAACAGAATAATGAGGTAGAGGAAGAAACAGATAAATAAAAGCCTACCTGCTGTCCCTGATCGCCTTCCTTCAGCAAAAGTATAGCCACGAGCGCCATCTCAGCTGACGACCGCACCACTTGGTTCTTCTCCTTGGTGCCGTTCACCAGCATGGGCACCAGAGGTTTGGCTATGTCGCGCGGAATCTGCATGCCCTTTTCTGCGGCTATGTTCTCCGCTGTATATTGGCAAGCTCGGCACATTCCCTGTTTCACCTCATTGCTGGTGTGGTTAATAAGCTGAAAGAAAAACAAGAGGGGTATATAAATCTCTTTGTCGTCTGAAAATCAACACTACCAGATAACCTACTTTGATGGATATCTGTGTTAAATCAAGCCATCATACAGATCTTTTTTTTTTCATATACTGGATTAAACAATACAAGGGACAACCGGCAGCTGAGATTTACCTTAGCGAACGGCTGAAGAAGTTGCATGGGCACGGGAGCACCTTTCTTCAGCTGGTATGTCAGGAGGAAGGCAATACCTGCCATAGCATTCTCCACTAAAGAGGAGCGATCAGACGACATGTATGACATAAGCGCTGTAGACAATTGGTCAGCAGAACTAATTTCCAGAAGTTTACCTGGAGCCGACTTCAGGGCAGAGAAGAGAGCTGCTGATCTTCCATGTCTGACTGTCCAGTCAGCATTTACATTATCATCTGGAAAGATAGTTGACATATACATTTCCTATCACAATGTCCTTGTTAACATTTTGCATGAACATTTTTGGCATCTTTCAAGTTAGAAAAAAGAGATGAACACTAATCAATTTCCAACACCTACAATTAAGGATAAGTCCTTTATCAATATCATGAGTTTAAATATAGTTAGTTGATTCATATTGCAAAAACAAATGCCTTCTAACAATCAATTCTAGCTACAAACCTAACACATATTGGGAGAGAGCTGAGCGCAGCTCATCTGCAGGGAGCCAGGGTAGAAGGACCCCCATGGCACCAGCAGCACAGAGACGTGTGGAGTCATTGTCATGGGAAAGGAGACCTCCCAAGGTGGTCAATATGCCTTTGCGGACGTTCTCACTCATCTTGTCTCCAGCTGGTTGGATGACGCATCTCAGAGCCTGAATCATCGTATCTCTGAAATGGATGCCAATATAAGACTTGGAAGATGCACAATACAAAACTTACGACAATATCCCAAAGCTTTGCAAGTCTAAATCACACAGATGCCAATAACTACCTAATAGCAGTGTCATCTGATGTTTTCACAGCATTGTGCAGTTCAGTGAAAAGTGGATCAGGCTTGGTGTGGATTGTGATGAGGTGGGAGAGAGCCGCACCAGCACGAAGCCTCACACCACGATGGGGGTCATGCACAGCTTTGACAAAGGTGGTCTGTAGCTGTGGCAGGAATGGCTTCAGCATGACTCCAGTCTGTGGAAATTCAAACAATTTTTAGAACCTAGTTGCACCACTCTATGACAGAGTTGTCTTTGGTTTCCCTTCATTAGTTTACATCCTTGAAAGCATATCCTGCAGAGAAAGGTGGGTAATTTTTCAACAAATTAAAAACTTTCCTACAATTCTTACCTTAGCCAGCAACAGTGCTAGTGTGTCTAACACTGCCACTTTCACATTCCATGCAAAGCGATCACCAAGAATACGAATGAGAGGACCAGTAACATGAACCACAGAAGGCTTGAGAGCATCAGAGCTTGTCAACCGGATCACTTCAGTAAGACCATTAGATGCAGCTTCCTTGAGCTCTGGTTCACCGTTAAGCACAGCCTCTCGGAAGATGGGCAAGATTGGCTGAATGCCTGTGGGTCAAAAGTGCTCAAATTAAAACCAATAAAAGAAAACAAGAAAATAGATGTAAAGTAAAAAAATATCTGGTGCTAACAATATTAATGTGATAATACAAAACACAATCTGACTCGCCTTTGGGCAAACAGAAGCCAGGCATGAGTTGTCCTTCTTTGAGATCTGAGGCTGCAAACTTGACAGCTTGTCGGACATCTGGTACTAGAGATTTCTGGTCGGCTGCATCCAAGCTCTGAAAAAGGCATAATATTCAATATAGCATAAATGTTAACTCTGCATAAACTACAAACATCTGCCATGAATCTGTGTAGAGTAACACCATCAAATAAACAGACTTGACAGAGCACTCCTTGAAATAAATTACCTTGGTCACAGCACTGAGTGCCAACCAAGCAGTCTTGATTATTTCATCATCCGTGTGGGTGAAGAGGTGAATGAGGCCACGCAACAGCTGGGGTACATAGTCACTGTAGTCAGCTCTTGTGTTAGAGCAGAATGCTAGCAACAGAGCTACCGAGGCACGTGACATTCCGATGTTGTTTCCCCTGCAATGGACAAGGTTTACAATGAAGCATCTTCCATAGAGAATTATTTACTGGCATATATGAAGCAACAGCCAGAACCAAGAAAATGTCAATATAAACTGAAACCTCCAATTTCAACAGAAATTGTGCTTAACTTCTGTAAACTAGGATTATCATACAACTTACTTGGAGTGCTGCAAAAGCTCGTCAACAATAGTAGTAACTCCGTTATCGTCCACTACAGCAAGGACTACACCTTGGCAGTGACCCAAGGCTTCATCATACTCAGGCGTTCCTGCAGCTTCACTCAGAGCTCCTAGGAGGGCAATCAGGATCTTGCTTAGGTGGCGTGTGAGGGAGTCTCCAGCAACAGAGGCCAGGATGCACAATGCTTGAGTGTTGACAGGTGGTGATGTTAACTGTAAGATACATGGAAAAATATGGATGAGAGGGAGCCTGCAATTGATTTAAATGTCTTCTATGAAATACTTGTCCTCTTCTCAAATATCAAGTAATATCTTAAACTAACATATATTCCTATATATAAGATGCCCTTTTATCTTTTTCTCTTAATCCTTAATTTTTTTTTTTTGTGTGTTTTACTATTTTTAGAAATTTATATCTGTCATATTTTTTTTTCTTTACACTCAATGTGATAGAAGTATTACTGTTTTAGGGGGGACAAAATGCAACAAACATGAAACTTATAACCATCCAAAATGAAGAAGTAGGGAAGAGGAAGGAAACTTATGCTTTTGACAGTGAGTGCCACAATAAAAGGCATCCATACTGGCACAGGGTCACATTGTATGCATTGGGCATGGTGTGAGTCACCTTCCTCCTCTCGTTCTGTCTGCACATCTTTCATCTACAATAAAATAACATAGTGTTATGTATGACAAAAAAACACGTCATCCGTCGTTAACGGGTTAATAAAAAAAAAATAAAAAATAAAAATAAAAAATTCATACTCTACCTTGATAATATAGCATACAATGCAACTTTCAAGGTGTGTTTCACAAGCTAAAGCATTATATATGGCAGGAAACAATGCATATAATATCAATTTGAAAATCCAAATAGAATACCTGAGGAACAAGATACGGCAACACAACCCTACTCTTGATGGCCATGACTTGCTTCAAGCCATCAAGAGCATATTCTTTCGTCTCATCCTCATTTTCTAATTGTGCAAGAAGATGTGGCAGGATGTCGTCCAGAGCACGGAATCCTACAGTGCTGTGTAAGGAGTCAAAGGTCTGGGCAGCAGCCTGACGCACTGTTGACAGAGGATCGCACAGAGCTCGTCTGATGGAAAGGAGGGGTATTAATGGGCAGTCTATCAATGGAACTGTGTGTGAAAACAATATGCAATCCCTTTAAGCTATTACAAAGCCTGAATCAAAGCTTTCCTAAAATGAATAGATGAACGATTCACATCACACCATACCTTACAGTTGGCACCAGATTGTCAGCAAAGCACAGAACCATGTCTTTACTGGTGGATGCCATAATCTCAGAGAGACCAATGCAAACACCTTGTCTATGGTCTGCCTCTGGAGACCCTAACCCAGCTTCCAATATGGGAATAATTTCTGGCAGGACACGCTCACCCAGTTTGCGCACAAGGTCTCCGAGTGTACGAGCTGCCACCTTGATGGGTGAAGAAAAGAGAATATGAACATACATGGATATACAATTCTAGCTGCATACCATTTCTTTAAGTGGAAAATTTTGGTGCATTAGGAAAATGAACAAATTTGATTAAGCTCAGGACTTTCTACAATGATATTACTGTACAAAGAAAAAAAGTATCAGACACATGAAAAATAAATAATGTTAGGTCCTCACCTGTCTCTTATCACAGCTGGTAGAAGCGAGGTGGCCAAGGAGGAGTGAGAAGAGTGTGGGGAGAATTTCTCGGAGAGTCTTGGGGGTGTTGGTGACCACAACCTTCCAGACGTGGAGTGCAGCCTGTCTGACCAAGACGGCAACATCCGACCGGCCCATGTAGAGTCCAGCCAGTACCCTGTTGCGTCTCTCCGGACCCAAAATGTCAATAATGGCCTGCAACATTTATTGGTATGTTAGCATCTTATTTACATCACTGCTTACCACGAATACAGAAAAAATACCAAGAGTAAGATAATATTCCATTTAAATTTGCAAATATGCAATACAAATAAGAAAAAGCTGAAACGTACCCTCTGGGAGTGTTCTGTACCAAAGTTGTCATCTTCATTGACTGTGTCTGTGGTCATCTTACCAGACACACCAGACACCTTGAACAGCAGATCTCCCAACAGCTGTACAGAACTGTGTGGAGATTACCAGATAAGAACATTTTAAGATTTGGATTCCCTAGTTCATACCAGAGAGCTATCAATAATAATCAAATGTATAGCCACATATTCCATTCCATCTCTCCCTATTCAAAAAGTTCACCCTGACCTGTATCTGATTCGCCAGTTGTCATGGAACAGGCCAGCCTCAAGTTCAGGCAGCAACAATGTGATGGCAGACTCGGCGTAAGTGTTGACGATCCTCTGACCGGCCTTGAGGGCAGTTTCTCGGACAAATTCATTCTCATCAGCAAGAGCCTGGGGCGAAAAAATGTTACTTTTAAAAGTGTTCTCAAAAGCAGAGAATTCTAAATTTATAAAAACATTTCTTGCTTAAAGAAAGACTGCAATATTATTAACCCTCTCTGGACGGGTGGTACACTACGGTACCGCTCATTCAAGGGCCCGGTGGCCGGGTGGCACCATATAGTGCCAGTCTTTTAATTGATTTAGGCCTAAGCGTTCGAAAGCCCCGGCATTGTGACATGCAAGGCTGGAATGCCCCCATCGTGAGTGGGTTAATAGTAACTGCAGCTGAACAAAACTCAAGAGTAATAATTAATATGAAGAAGCCTCACACTTTCTATCTTCAGAATAAGTGGAATGACAATAAAAGTTCTTCTCTGAAAACAACCCTAATATAAAGAGCCCTCACTTTAAGAATTGGTGGGATGATCTGGCCAATGTAGGGTGTGAACTCGTCCTGGAACACCGTTGGGAGGAAAATGAACATCATGATGTACCCGTCCTTCACGTGCGGGGCGATGTCTGAGCGCTCGGCCGTGGCAATGATGTCAGGCATCAGGCGGTGCAGCTTTTCTGGACCCAGGCCACCCACAACCTGTAAATTGCAAGGGTATATTTAATCTGCTCGTTTGGGATTTTGATAACCATGCTTGAATTGCTTTTGCATCTTTTTTTTTTTTCATCATAAATGCATGATATAGAGAAATAGATTCTGGTTCATTCTTACTAAGAGAACATTGTCCTGCCTAGTTTATGTATCACAAATTTGAACAAGAGTAAGCAGCATATAATCATCAATGAGCTTTCATAAATGAAATACAGTTACAACTTTACACCATAAACTACTTTTACCATACTAGTACTCCATCACCAACTGCAACAACTGAGCAATCTTCACAATGTTCCCTTAACGAATGACTACCAGCAACACCTGCATTACCTATGACGCTAGTGAGAAACTTCTTACCTCTGCCAGACCCTGAGCAGCTCCTGAACGGTCAACACTCGAAGACTCCGACGTCAATGTCTGCATCAGCCAGGGGAGGAGGTCGTCAAAGCTGGACTCTCCCATGCCCTTGACCATGGCTCCCAGCGCACGTGAAGAAACCGCACGCACCTGGGTTGGAATGGGGTAAAAATTAACTTATAAACAAAATGTTCTAGTTCTAAATCACCAACTGAAACTCAAGAAAAGCCTACAGCAAAATCAATCACATCAATTTTAACCCCTCAAGCCCAAGCTGCCTTGATCATATACATATAGGGGAATTTCACTTACAGTAGAATAGCCTCAATTGAGACTTCAATTTCAAAAACCTGCCTCTATTTCCATGCGAGTGGGACATAGCAAGGATAAACTAGCATATTTGGTATTGTTTATCATCTATCTTTCCTATAAGCATGAATTGGTACTACTTATGTGGATATGAATTTATTCTTTATTCATTTTTGAACACTATTTCCATTTAATATTTTTTTTCCAATTTCCTTCATGAAAATGGGAAAAAACGTTTGGTAACTTTTATATAACTATCACCGCCACTGCAAAATAGTTTTTGAATATCTCTTACACCAAATACATAGGGTACATTCAATAACAAATCCCCAAATAACATAAAAATTAATAAACATAGAAAACTTAGCAGAAAAAAAACTACCAAATGCAAATATAAATACAAAAAAATAAATAAAATCTGAAAAAATCAGCAGATCCTCCTCACCTTTGGCACAGGATCCAACAAGGATGCCTTCAAGCCTGGGATGATGGCTGGGAGATAAGGCTGGAGATCCTTCTGATCCGTCAGCGAGTACATGTTACCAATGATCTGTGCGGCCATTTTTCGGACCTAAGGCAGAAGCAAGGATGAAAAATTAATTGTATTCCTTTCTGTTGGTATGAGTTTTCGATATAATAGAAAAAGTTCATAAATTTTGATGAGGCCATGTGTGAGGCTGTGATAAAAGAGGCAAATTAGGAAATAGGGAATAGAAGTAGGAGAAATAAGAAATAAAATGGACACATCTTAAAGTGTTTGGCCTGGGCTGGGCATCTTAAGATGTGTTTATCATTTTTTAGACTTATGGCAAAAATATATGAGTCTGTATATGATATATAGCAAAGTGATACTAATTAACCCATTGACAGCAGATGGCATGATTCGCTGAAAAGGCAGAGTCAGTCGTAGACGTGGATGGCATCGTGCCAGACAATGTAAACCCGCCATCTGACTGTATACATATTTTATTAAAAGCCGCGACCAATGGGTTAACATTTCATATATGTTAGTTCCATTACTAAGGGAATAACTAGTTTGTATTTTGAACAAAAAAATGCTGGGAGAAAGTGATCTGATTCCTTGAAAAACACTCATCACGGAAGAGTAAAGGTGCACAAAAATAAGAGGAAGAAAGGATGAGGGACAGATAGAGTAAAAGTAAGAATAAAAGAAGAAAAAGGAAGGGACAGAGTAAGAGAGTAAGAGCAAAATTAAGAATTTTGATAACAAGATCAACATTCTTCATCCAGAAGGGTAGTGTTTTAATATCTTAGGGATATACGATGTTAAATACAATTATCTAAAAGAATAAAAAAGAAAAACAATTTCATTTATAACTACATCTAGCCATCAAATAACACTACAGAGAAAAATTAAAATGTGTCAAAGAAAAATTTAAATACAACAGCAGATCCCGAAGGCTAGTACAATCTGACTTAAATCATCAGAAGATGTGGTTATGTTCTACCCATTAATAAACATATGAACCCTCAAGGCTAACCTCTGTTGACCTGTCTTGGAATGCTCTTTGGACAACAGGCATGATAAGAGCCAATGATGGTGCATCAATGAAATGGACAAATTTCGTCTCCAGCAACGTTTGCAGGCACGTTGATGTGTTCCTGCTGGGGTCTTGAAGGGCATCTAGCAATACTGGTACAATAGCTGCAATGAAAGTTTGAAATATTAGTAAAAAAATATAAATAAAAAGGGTTTATGTATCTCTGATGATATTCTGGGTATTGTTTATATGAGTATTTTTGATACACAATTTTCTTCAGGAAAAATAAAAACAATTTTTAACATTCCATATCCTTTCAAAGCTCACCCTGAATCTCAGGATTCCTAATGACGGAGCCAATCAGCTTGAGCGCCTGACCCCCTGCGTGTTGTACTCTTGTATGCGAATCACTCAATACTTCAATCAATCTTGGCACAATTGATGGTAGACAAGATGACAACTGCTTGGGGGCACAGAAAGCCATGTTGCCTAAGAGCTCGACAGACCCTGTAAGAAAGTTCACTTTTACGTATTTCTGGGAAATCTACTTGGAAACATTTTTCCTAATTTCTAACATACATGAGAGGTGTTAATACAAGTTTTAAGATAGGAATAAACAAAATAAAAAAAAATTGAGATGTGAAATCACTTGAATATTACAGCAATATCCACCAAAAATAACTTTGTGATTCACTATTTTCATATGAGGGAAAGGAAGCTGAGTAATATTCATAGTAACAATATAAACAAACAAAGAACAGCAACAAAAGAAATAATAGCAACAACAATTTTGCAATACCGCACCTGTCTTCGTTCTCCAAGAATCCTCCTCCAGAGCAGCCAGGAGGGACGGCAAAACAAGCTTCACACCATGAGCTGAGAGCTTGCCCATGACTGCCTTTGCGGTGTCATCAGCAGCCTCTCGGACATAATGATTGGCATCACCGAAGCACAAAAGCAGATGGGGTAGAATATGCACGATGTAAGGCTCAAACAGTTTCCCTAACATGTTGCACAGCTGCTCAAGGGCAAAGAGGGCTCCTTCCCTGAACTTGTAGTTTTTCTTGTCCTGAGGTGGGAACAAAAGCATAAATTCAGAGAAAATCTCAAAAGAAATATCACATATTTGCTCCCATGACATAGATGGAATAAAATGATACCAACTTCTACAGGTAGGGATAAAACCATAAAAATTCAAGGCATAGCACACCCAGCTGTGCAGAGTTCCTTCATGAATCAAATTTCTTTTTATGAAAATATACCTTTCACTTCAAGGAAACTCTACAAACTAATTCAAATGATTATATCTATACTCCCAACACTCTTCACTTACCTGGATGGCATTGGTAAGTTGGTTCATGATATCCAGCTGTTTGAGAGCCAGGATACCCATGCCCTTCACCAGAGACGCAAGACCATAGGCTGCACCCTTGCGCTCTCCATAGCTATTGGATTCCAGGAGTACCTTCATGAGCTTGGTCACCAGCTTTGGACACTCATCCCTAATGGCTGGGACAAGAGGATGGAGACAGTTGGCTACAGCTTCCTGGACCTAGAAAGAGATCAAAGTACTCTGTAAAGTATATATATATTTTTTTAGATTTTCTGAATCATGACAGCACATTATAGGAGTTATACTTGATTAGAAAAAAGTCTCTAAATCAGACCAACCTGTTGTGATGGAGTGTGGAGGGCTTCAACCAACTTGACGACGATGGGTTTGATCTTGGGGTCTGTGTGGTCCAAATGCTTGGCTAAGGACCCCATGAGGATGATGACACTCTGCCTGACAGAATCATAGCTGGCATGCTTGGGTGCTGTGTTGAGGAACTTTTCAAAGACTGGCAGAAGACTATTCACTGTTTCCTGAAGAGAGGGTAAAATGTATCTTTAGATTGAAAAAAAGGAAAAGATAATAATAATGATAGTAAGAAAATACAAAACTACAGGCTTATATGCAACAAATGACATTTTTCATTACATCTGCATGTTACACAATAAGACACAATTTTGCAATGGCTCACCTTTCCATGGCAATTGACTACTGCCATAGCAGCCTCCAGCATCTTGTTCCTCACTTCAGCATTGCGGTCACCTAAAGCACCAGGAACAAAGAAATTGGCAAGGGTCACAACTGTTTCACGACTGAACAGGGGAGCTAGTTGTGCCAGGGACATTGCTACACCCGCTCGGCCTTCCCACAGGTCAACAGCCTCTGACACTATACGGTCATACTGATCACGCACTGCTGGGGTCATCTGTAAAATCACAGCATAAAAGAGTGGTTTTATTTATCCGAAATTAAATATTTAGGGTTATATAAATACAAGAGAAACAAACCTTGATTAACCAGACATCTGCAAACAGAAAAAGAAAATATGGATGCATCTATGTCCTAACAACAAAACAAGAATTACATACAGCTACCTCCAAAACCAAACCAAAACAAAGACAGTAAAGAAAATGATGATGATAATTTTACATACCTCCTTCTTGGCCTTAAATATTTCAATGAGTTCTAACGTCACAGGGGTCACAAGATCCTCATTTTCTGTTGCAAGGGCAGCCAAGGCTACAGCACCAGCTTTGCGCACAGCACCAACTGGGTGGACAATGTCTTTTAAGACACCTTCACTCAGAGCTCCTGATGCCTGAGGACACAAAGGATCAATTAGAATGTGAGTAAGTTCCCTCCTGATTCTTTTTCCATTTTTAATTTATTTCCAATCCCACTCTCACTAAAGATCTATATGGAATGTCCTTTGGGCACTCCAACTTCAAATTCAAAATAGAACACTGCCAACCATTCACAGATTTTAACATTCCTTAGCCTATATAAAAAAATATGTTAATCTTTAGCTCTTTCAAATACTTTTTGATTACTAAAAGAATACAGCCCAATTCACATCCTTCACAAATGTCATCTGATGGAGAGTAATAAAACCCCACAAAAATGACAAGACACAGACCTGCATATCAGCCATTTCCCAAAGCTTCAGAGCCAGCTTGGCGACGTCATCAGAAATATCGTGTCTTGCAACCCAGAGTCTGTGCGTGATGCGCAGACTGGTCTCCTGGTCAGTCTCCATGGTAGGCAAGCAGTTCACCAACACAATCAAACCCTATGAGGAGGAAAGGTTAATGTTTTTCCTTCTAGCAGAAAATGATCATTCATAAAAATGCTTAACAGGAATACAAGTTTGCAACTCTTAAAATAGAAAAAAAGGAAAAATATTTGAAAAATAAATAAATTCATAATAAATAATGTACAATGCATGACATAATATACTGAACTTTGATGTTGCATGCAATATAGCCCAACATGGGAATATAAAGATAATTCTCATTGCAACCAAATAGCTAATTACCAAGTTAATAAAAAATTATCCCTCTCTTCCCTATGTATATACAATTTCTTAAATCATGGCAATAGATAAAAAAAATAATAATAATGCTCTATATTTTCTATCCCTCTTTTGATGCCTACTCACCCTCAGAGCTGCATCTCGGACTGCCTGGTGCGGAGACTGCAGTGCATCCAGAAGGACATTGATCTCCTCCAGTGAAGCCTTGTCACAGCCAATATCACCTGACCCACACTGACACATCTCTTCCAGCACAGTACATGCAGTCTGTTGTGTCCGACCAGAATTTGTGCCTGAGAGCCACAAGAGTACAATTATAATCGTAAAAAAAGCGTTGCTTAGAAAGAACTTTATGATTTGCATTTTTGATGCTGATCAAAATTCAGTTGTATGTTGTTCTTTTCTTATCTTATAAGTCATTTCTACTAATTTTCATATCAATTACTATAAAATTCTGTCACAACTTTTTCTCTCCCGATTCTAAAGATAAAAAATACAAAACAAAAAACAAAAGAAAGATATCACTTACTAATGACGTTTATCATAAGCGTGAGGAGGTGTTTGCGGGGCAGGAAGCCGGGGTGGTAGAGGTCCTCCTCATCCGCTCCCCTCATGGCCATGTGCTCACTGATCACCTGGAGGGCCTTCCCCGCCACGGCCTCAAACTTCTCCTCTCCGCCCAGACGTTTTGTGAGGACCCACTCCAGGAAGGGCAAGCAGTACACAAAGCCCGGAGCACAGTAATACTTCTCGTCATCATCCTCGTTGGCAGATCTGTTTGTGTTTTTCCAGGAGTAGGAGTTAGTTGTTGATTTAATTTTTCTCATTTCCCCTATTCATTGGAACTGAACTTTTGTAATAGTAACTAAGAATTTGTGGGAATTATGCTAATCAGATTTGAATGAAATTTATCTTTCTATTACAAGAATGTGATATAATCATTGCCTTGGCTATAAAAACTAAAAGAAAATCATCTTTCAAACTTGATCCATACAATGTCCAATGGTGTGTATCCAGCCTTAACTCTTTTTTTTTCTTCTCATCACCAAAGTTAACTATAATGTCAGGGTTCTTTCACAGAAGATACTTTACATAGGAAAAACAACTTCTGAATTCAAAAATTGGTATAAGACTAACTTCTTTGGCACAGTGGCTGCATGGAGCATATTGAGTGTTCTTAAGGCTGCTGCTTCAAGGTCTTCTCCTTCCCAGTCCAGTGGTATTGACAAGACAGGATCACAAACTCTTACTGTGGTGCGTGCCAATGTGTGCGCTGTAGGAACAAAATGTAACTCTAAAGAATTCCTGTATTTAGGTTTAAAGTCATGCAGTACAAGCCAGTAACTTGAATCATTTTGAACTTCATAACAATGAGAATTTTTTTCTACTTTCGTTTTTACAGAAGAAATGCCTATATCATCTAATCTAGGTATAAAAAATGGCAAGCATTTATATCAAAATAATCAGTACTTCATACAATTTGAATGGCTGTCTTACTAAAAAAACAAAAGTTATTTTCTTCTAACTCACCAAAAACATCTTCATCACTTTCAAAGACTGCCATCCTCAGCTTCAGGTATAAATCACAGCATCGTTCAGACAGGACCCTTGACTTCAAGGACGAGGTGAGGAGTGGGACAATGTGCATGAAATGGGGAGCAAGGTCATCCAGGTTGCCAGCCACTAGAGCATCCAGCATTGACAAGGCTCCAGCCACACTCTCTTGCAGTGCTCGGACTCTGGGAGGGGAGTTTGGAAATTTAGGACTATTCATCATGTATCATAAGAAATTTGAGAAAATCAGTAACAGAATTAGATCAGCATGGAAAGATCACATTGGCAGCATCACTACTTTGCAAGAATATCCACCTACTTTTCTCTCGTTGCATTCTCCTTCTCTGTTTGAGCTCTCAGGACTTCCTTCTGTTTGGCTGTTAATTCTAGTTTCCCTTCCTTTCTCTTCTTTTCAAGCTCCTTCTTCTTCTCTTCTAGCATCATCAGCTGTTCCTTGTGGCTGTAAACCTTGTTGGATTTCTTTACATTCTGAATGTTCAAATGATCTTCAAAGGCCCTGAAATTTAATAGTCAAAATAGTGTCTTAGCCTTTGATGTAAAAAAAAGAAAGAAAGAAAGAAAGAAAGAAAGAAAGAAAGAAAGAAAGAAAGAAAGAAAAAAAGAAAGAAAGAAAAAAAAAAACACCACCACCACCACTTTCCAATTCACTTACTAGAATTGCTCGGCCTAGAAATTTCATGCTAATGATACAAAAAATAATTATTATTTAAAAACAGAGATTTGTAATTTCTACCTAAAAGATAATGGTCTTTATATATGTTCTCTAGACATTTTGCATTTCAACTTGTGATCTTGCAAACACTGATTCTAATCAATGTTTGCAATAAGCTGATTATCTTTTTCTCCTACGAGTACATATATGAGAACAATTATTTTTTTCAATCCTCTTATATATTCATACTACAAAATATTGACAATAACCAAAAACTTAAAGATTACTTCACCCATGAATAATAATCAAATTTCTATCTCATATTTCTGCCACGGCATATTCCACCTACAATAATAAACCATCAATTTAGAAAGCATTTCTTTACCTGATACAATACATGAACAGAATACTGGACACAATACAGAACACAAAAAATGAATCAAACGTCATTCCTTAAACACACTGTTACTTACTCCTCCACTACGGATTGATTATACAGCGTGCCTTCAGGTGTCTTGAAAATTGCAAAGTCTTCCTCTGAGACCTGTGTCAGCTTAGGGTTGCTAATGCAATTGATGGCAGCCTTCACTACTGGCGGGATGACAACTCTGCCTCCTAGACGAGTTAGGCCTGCTAAGACCTGTTGGTAAGAGAAGAAAAATGATCAGTGCTTAAAAGAAAAGGAAAAAGAAGAGGTCAAAGGAAGGATACCAATCATAAAACAAAACAGGAACCTCCTTGTCTCCTTACCGACTCATTAATCGGTGATGGAATGTATTCTGTTGTCAGCTGTGGAATAATGTCTTCTTCCTGACTCTTGATGACCTCTTCAGCCTTTAATCCCTGGGCACGGCACACCTGCTCCCACAGGTTGGGATTCTCCCGAACTATCAAAGGAAAAAAGGAATTTGTGATGAGCCCATTATTGGTATTTTTTTGTACCTATTCCAAACAAAAGATGTTCTGCCTCATATGCCATCTTAAACTGTGTATAGGGCAGCATTCTTAAAATGCCCACTTTACTTGAAACAGGTTTTAAGCAAGTCAGGACAAATATCAGCAAACAGGGTCCCCTTACCCATTGAGGGGTGGAATGCCGCGGGAAGGGCCAGCACAGCTAGCTTCTCCTTCTGGGTTCTGTCGAGGTTACTGGGAGAACAGATGACGATGAGAGCCTGAGCCACCCCAGCAGGGCTCAGCTCTCCTACGGCACTGCCTCCACCCGCATCTGGTTCATCTGCCTTCTGGGGGACACAGAAACAGGCATCAGTATTACCTATCTTGATATTACTTATCTTTTAAACTTGTAAGCTTCATGTACCTCATTTTGCCTACATCTCTTATTGGTATCTAATTCACTAGTACTGAGATAGCTTGTCCTTCAGAAAAAATGTAAAAATAAAATACAAATAAATATTAACTATAATACGTGCAATACTTTTCTTCCATATCTCTGAACTTACTTGAACTTTAGCATTCTGCATCATTACTGTCAGGCTGTTCAGGAGATCTGCCGCCAGTTGAGCCCCACCGAGAGAGGCAACCAGCTTCTTGCATGAGTTCTGTGCTGCCAGCCTGACCTGGGAATAGGGACAAACCAGGCACCATGCCAGTGCCTGCTCTACTGCCGTTGCCTCGTTCCCTAGTTTCCCAATGTGGTGAGACAAGAGGATCTCACACCATGTAACCAACTGCAACAGACCTGATGTTGTTCCATAAAATTAATAACTTTTCTTGGATCCGTTCTTCAAAGTTAAGAGACTCCATTCTTGTACAAAATATTCACTATCATATAATCAGTTTAATGTACAATTTAATATAATGCAAATTAATAAACATTTTACAATAAACAAAAACAAAAAGGGCATATAATATACTAAATAAGTATATATATATACACATCAGAAGGAAGAGAAACAAAATACTTGCCTTCCTTGGGAGCCTGAGTGAAGAATTTTTCCCCCGTGAAATATCCCTTCTGTAGATCCAGGGTTGTCGACCACAGTGGGGCAATTTTCTCCTCTACTGACATATCACTGATGCTGATCTTCAGAAGTAAAACAGTTGCTGCCAAGGCTTCAGATAACATCAACACCTGAAAAAGAAATTAAATGGTTTTGAAGCAAGAGCTGAATGATGTGAATGAAATTATAAAAAAAAAATAATAATAATATTAATTCCTCACCCATAACAAATCTTGAACTCTGTATTACCTTTATAAATTTGGAAATTATAAGACTGATATAAATGTTTGGTTACCAGTAATGTATTGCAATCTACTAATACCCCATACATAAATATATCAAATACTCCAACCATTAACTTCAATTCCCATACATTACAAATAGCAAGATAATTTTGTTACAAATAAAATAAATATAACAATAAGCACTATTCTATATATTCTACTTTCTAAATCATTGTTTTTAACAGAATGTCATAAAATACCCCTACTTTTAATAAAAAAATAAATAATGGTAACATCAGACACCAAAGGTTTGCATGAATTAATAAGGAAATAGACAAACACCTTTTATGCCTGACTGCTCTCTTGCTCTGATCCATACCTGGGTACTCTGGCTGAGAGCCTTGTCAATGGAGGTCAGTAGTTTGGGGATGAGGGTGGCCACCTTAAAGGCACTTGAGGGGGTCACGCAGGCCAAAAGGCACCGGATGTAGGCTGCCCTCACGCTTGTGGTCGAAGTTTTCAAGCCCATCCCTTTCTGTTTTGCAAAAAGAGATTGTCATTAACACAACTTTTCATTTCCCCCTGCTTGACATTCTTCTACAGCTATGCAATCAAGTTTTCAATACCTGCCATTAGTATCATGCATGCTACGAGGAGAAAATACTCTACAAAGCGAAATTTACCGGGAAGAACTCGATCAGTTTTGGGGGGATGTCGGTGGTGAACTTGCTCGCCCAGGCAGTGAGGGCAGAGAGGCCCTGCACTAGGGATCCCTCGTGACTTTCCGTCTCCAGTACCTTGATCATCTTCTCCAGGACTGTCACTGATAAATTGTAAGCACTGCTCCCTGTCACACAGTGCTCACTGATGGCCTCAACACCCTATGCAAGAAAAATAGAAGTTGGTTATGCTCTCACAAGATGAAAAAATATATATATATAAACAATTCACAAAGATTACACAAATTACTTATTAAGACAGAAACAACTGAAACAATTATTACTTCTGACCATATCCACGCACACACATACCTGAAGGACTGACACTTTCTGTGTATTAACAGTTAACTTTCCATCTGAACCAAAGAACACATCAAACACAAGCTTCACAAGTACTTCCACAGCTGATGCATCACTACACTGCTTTGCCAGCTGCCTGCACACTTCAACTGTATCATCTCGCACTTGATCTTCTTTGGCATGAAGCGGGCCTGCAAGAATTATGATTTATGACAACTCAAATTATCACTTAAAAAAATATGGTAAAATAAAAAATCATCATCCTCATTTTTTAACTAAATAATACTCCAGAAATTACAAAACCCTGATATCTATCCACTGCCTATTAAACAAATCCAGCACAGAACTCACTAGCAAGCAGTTTGCTGAGTTCTGCCACATATTGGCTCAGGTCAAGGTTGAGCCCTGAGAAAAGCCGAGCCACAGCCTCCAGGATGACCTCAGGATTCCGCAGGAGGGACTTCTTCAGAGCAGGGAAGATCAGTTCCTTAAAATCTTCATGGCTCAGCTGGCGTAAGAGTGGCCGCGTTTGATCCAAGATGAATGGTTTAGGCTATGGAAGGAGATGGAATTTAATACCAAACCATTTTCTTACTACTATATAAATACAGTCATTTTAACCCATTCGCACCAGTTGACTTGCTATCACGTTCAGTGGTTTTTTGGTCAAACGCCGGCAACGAGATATTTGGCCAAGGCCGGCGCGCCGGGTGAGCAGGCGTACAGCACTCACTCGCGGCTAGTGCGCTTGAGAATCCCAAGGCGTTAGGCTTATGCGTTCAAATACCCCAGCTTTCCACCCATTTAGAGCTGGAATTGCCCCGGCGTGAATGGGTTAAAATAAGACCAATCAATCTAATAACTGCACTTTTCATTTTCCTATTAAAACACACATTAAGATCTAAAAAAAAAAACAATCAAAACAAAAGGATCAGACACATAACAAATTACAAGTCTCACAAACAAGAAGACACTTCTCAACTTCTTGAAAAGGAAATGAAAAAAGCTAAGCTCCTCACCTTGGTCTTGACCTGGATGACCAACTTGACATAGGCCTCAGTGAGCACGCGCTTCATGTCTGCAATGGGTGGTGACACCTTGTCCTGGGTCATAAGGTGGAGCAGGTGACCTCCAAGAATCACGCGGTGGATGCTGATCTCCCCACTCATCACCGCCTGGCAAGAGGAAGTCGTGAAAAGGCATGTCAAACTTCTTCAAATCAGGTAAGATTTCCTGTCTTGTCTCTATTTGTCAGCTTCTTTGATGAAGACTTTAGGACAACTTCATAACACCACACATACCTCACAGACAGCCTTTAGGAGCACCTCATCCTTGACAATAGGCTTGAGGGTTTTAAGGGCCTTGCTGGTCAAAAAGTTGTCATTGGCAGCAACCGTGAGGGAGAAGTATATTGCCAGGGCCTCCGCTAGGGCAGCAGCCTCCTTTGAGCCAATGGGATGCTTGGAAGAAAAAGCAATGCACCAGACCCTCGCTGCCACCTCTGCTGGGAAAATGTGGACTCGGGCCAGGGCACGCCTGTGGAGAAATTTCCAAGATATAAGAAAAGATAATATATCTAGAACAATTTTTGTGTTTTGTCTGTGCATGCATATGTCTGTGTGAGAGTATGTCTGTGCAGACATCTGTGTGATAGATATAGATAAATTAGTAAAATTAATATGCAATTTACAATAAACAAAAACAAATTAAAATGAAAAATATAATGTAATCTTTCAAAAAGAGCAACTTACGATGAGTGTGGCGCCGATGAATGCTGCTGCGCCAAAGCCTGCAGGGACAAGGCAAGTGCTGGGATAGAGGCAGCATGTTTCTTGGCCAAGGTGTAAATCAGCTCGCGTAACTTGCTTCTAGAGGGGCCGTCGGTGTAACTCTGGACCACTTGCACCAGGAGTCGGGACACCCCTTTCACTATCATATCAGGCAACTCTGTTGTTAACAAGATTCTTTATTACTGAAATGCTTTGGTGATTACTTATGGGTTGTTTAACTGGGAAGATATACTTTAAACAACATCAAGTAAGAGTCCCCTTTTCATCTTCCTGTGTTGATGAGGTA
>NW_028234429.1:31112356-31129856 GCF_977035675.1 Penaeus japonicus | reverse complement strand
CCCTCTGGACCCCCATGGTCTTTAAATATTGCGTTCTAACCATGTGTCCTAACTAACCCCCTACTTAACTCCTGGACCCCCAGGGGAGCGGACCTTGAATAACAATAGATATTGCCTTGCTGTTAATACTTTTGATTCATTTCAACACTTGGGGCAATTGATGTCCCTTTTTTCCATTTTTGCCACAATATTGATGGAAGAATGCCTGATAATCGACATAACAATGAAATAAAATGACTCTCACCGCCGGTCCTCAAGGAATGAAAGACGAGGAACTGTCAAATTGCCCGATAACAAATACGCACATCCACAGTTTAATGAAAATTATGTTAAAATATCATGAGAAATTGTTTGAAATGTTAAACTTTTTGAAATAGATTGAAAGAAATATATAATAGTAAAAGAAAAGACACTTTCAACTAGAATTAATAGTTTTTACAATAGCATAGTTACACATGAACTAGTTGACATGCCGCAGGTCAGTGTAAGCTTGACATCATACTATTAACATTGTGAATGTCATAGAAAAATGTATTGCTGGAGCATCAAATCTGCTGAATAACTTCTTTATTAACAATTTGCGGAGGAAGTGCTTTGAATGAAAATTGTCTTATAATTTTCATTCTATCGACTATATGTACTATTTTCCTTGAACCTTAAGGCTATCCAAAACTTGACCTTTACCAAAAATTCATTATTCCTTTCATGACGTGCACCTTTAGACACAGAGTCAACTGCAAATGATATGTCAAGAAGAGAAGAAGTAAAGATCCCATATGTCCCATAAGTGTGTTGGATTGCGAAGGGAGCTTGCTAATCTGAAGCTAAGGATTGGCATCAAAAATGAACATTGGATTCATTCTAATCACAGCAAACTACATGAGAGATTTTGGATCATGTCTGAGAGAATCGAGTTGTCATGATTGGTAATTTACCAAGAAACGTCTACAAACTCTTTCTTGCCAGAATAAACTTGGTGGATGATCTGTAAACTTCCATAAGTGATTGCAAATTTATTATTATTTTGTGCTGACTATTTCTTGTTTACTTTATAGTGTTATTTTAATTGCTCTATAACCATTACATGAACTGTCTTGTTTCAACTTAGTCCTTTTCTAAATGATTACCATTATTATAATGATAGTAGTTCTAGATAAATCAGGAAACAGCAGGAGGGAGATTACCATTCTGGGATTTTGATAGTATATAGTTCAATTTTACTGTTGCAGGTAAATAGAATGAACAGATTATTTTTACAATGTTGGAATTTGAACTTGTATTACTGGATTTATGACTATGAATAAAATTATCTTAGTTCATTATGTTCATAGTTTACCTCTAAACATTAGGTTCTCTTTAGACTTTTTCTTTGGTGATTTCTTCGACTTGGCATTTCTGTTGTTGCTATTTCACCTTCACATTATGAGCTTTCACAGATTCATCAATCTTTTGTAAAAGTTTGTCACACAATACAAACTGTACCAGCAACCAAAGTCATCACACTTTCCAATATCCACAGATGTATATTACCAAACGCTGTAAATCCAGCACTTCAGGTTTCATTTATGGCATTGAGAAAAAAGTTGCCATATAAATAGAAATTGTATTGTTGTCTGATGAATCACAATGATTGCAAGATCGATTTATGTTTTTGACCTAATATAGTTTCCACCAGTAAATGAACTGTCCAAAGTATGATAGATATTCTAAAAGGCATGATTTCAGAGTCAGTGAAATGTAAACCATCATAATTGATACAGTTAAGGGAAAACCACATAGTTTCAGTTGTTACATAAATTAGGATTGTATCAATTAACCCGTTAACGACGGGTGACTAGATATCACGTCTAGTGGTTTTTGGGCCACACGCCGGGGACGTGTTATTTTGTCCAGCCCGGCTCGCGGCTAGTGCGGCCGAGAATCTCAACGCGTTAGGCTTATGCATTCGAAAGTCCCAGAATTTTGGTCGTTTTAAGCCAATATGGTCCTGTCGGGAACGGGATAAGAACAAAATATCAGTACAAGCTGGCTGGTCTGCTTGCTTGTTTTTTTATCTCTCTCTCTCTCTCTCTCTCTCTCTCTCTCTCTCTCTCTCTCTCTCTCTCTCTCTCTCTCTCTCTCTCTCTCTCTCTCTCTCTCTCTCTCTCTCTCTCTCTCTCTCTCTCTCTCTCTCTCTCTCTCTCTCTCTCTCTCTCTTTCGTACTCCACTGATTACATGTTCAACAAAATCTTGCTTTTTATAGATTATGAGATTAAGTAATTGATTGAATTTTTAAAATGTTCAAAATTTAAGGTAAATGTTCCTAATGCAGCTATGCATTCCCTACTGGACTCCATGCTTTCTACACACGATATCATGTCATGGGAATAATTTACTCTGGCTGGATGATGTCCTGTCATGTCATTTTTCTTGACTGCTCTCATCACCTTGTTGAATTGGGTAGGTGAAATGTACTCTGAGAGGTATATTATGGCACCACGTCAGGAGAGATCTCGCACGTGGAGGCTGCATGTGCTTGTTATCTTCAGAGTGGGAGCAGCATTAAACAAATAATCACCCCGCTACAAATGGGTTAAATCCAACAAAATAGAGCATGCGCACTTTCCTTGTGGTTTATCACTTATAGAACCGTCCAATATCTATTTTGCAAGAATATCAATGGTGTGGTTTGTTAGCCTTTACCCTAAAGTCACAGAGGCACATGATTGTATGCCATCCATCACAGATCACAGCAGGTTTCATGTGAACTTGAACAGAAAAGTTGATAGTTATACTACAAAAAAAAGAAGCTCAGTACTCTGATTATGAGAAAAAGTCCAATGTCAAAGGTACTGGAGTTGATTGGTAACATTTACCAGATCAATTTTTGAGTCAAAACACAAAATGGCTGATAATTATTTATTTTTGCAGTAAGACATGGACCGTCTTCTGCGCTTGGGAGGAGGCATACCAGCCCTTGGCCAGGGACCCCCACCCAATGATGCCCCCGTTCCTGACACTGCTGAACAAGTAAGTTGGTACCATACATGAACAGTTGGTATTTTATGCCATGTACATTAGATGATATGAGAGATCATTTGAAGTAGATGATGTCCCTCTGTTTGAACCAAATCAAGCATGGATACTGACACTAGGATTCAAACAATACATTGCAAAATAACCTATTTTTAGATCTTATACAAACAAATTCTTTACATTTTAGCTAACCCTTCCAGAGCAGTCAAGACCTCGTATCCCTAAGTACTTTTTCTGTCGACAGGTTTACATCTCTTCACTGGCATTGTTGAAGATGTTGAAGCACGGCAGAGCTGGTGTCCCCATGGAAGTGATGGGGCTGATGCTGGGAGAGTTTGTGGACGACTACACTGTCCGAGTCATTGATGTATTCGCTATGCCACAGAGCGGAACTGTTAGTACATTTTTTATTGTCATGATTACGTTCAGCTTGTAAACCATAGCTGCAAATGTTGTTGTACAGAATACTGGTTAGAAGTGAGGGAAGATTGGAAATTTTATGAAATGAAGATGACTGAGGGGATATTAGTGATGTGGCCACGGATTAAGAGTAGTCAGCCACTAAGTTTTTTTAAGAAAGATTGAAAGTCCACTAGGAATAACTCAGTTACCATTCATATCAGATTCCCATTTATTCACTAAATCATTTGTGGTTGAAGCCCAAACTGGTTTATGTACAAAGGAATACAGAATAAGAAAACTTTGTAATAAAGCTTGTAATAAAGCTTGAAAAGAGTTTTAGCTACTGTTATAAATTCATTTGAAACCCAGAGAATAGATACTGTTTTTCAGATGAGATAATTTAATGGTAATCACAAAGGAGTTAATTTAGAGTAATTCCTCTTTCTTTTTTTCCAGGGAGTATCAGTAGAAGCTGTAGACCCAGTTTTCCAGGCCAAGATGTTGGACATGTTGAAGCAGGTTGGCCGGCCAGAGATGGTGGTCGGCTGGTACCACTCTCATCCAGGTTTTGGTTGCTGGCTCTCTGGAGTCGATATCAACACCCAGCAGAGTTTTGAGGCTCTGTCAGAGAGAGCTGTGGCTGTGGTAGTCGATCCGATCCAGTCAGTTAAAGGTGCGTGGTTTGTGTGATAGAGGCTAATCGTTTTTATCATAAATTGTAAACAGACTGGATCAGATTTGTCTTGCTGTGCAGTTTGACGTGTAATATTTTGAAATGTATTCACTGAAGTAAGTCCTGTTGCTTCAATTTTCTTATCTTATCTTCACAGTCTTAGAATGCAACTTGTATGTAGATACTGTTTAGATAAAGACAGAAAAATACTTTTCTTTTGCTGTTTCCTTTAAACTGATAAGAATATTTTGCATACAGGTCTCTCTAATTTTCATAATTACTCAAACCCAATTTTCGGTTACGTAAACCTTGATCCTATCTTAGTAATGCATTTAAGCTGTTCCTTTTACTTTTTTTCTCTCTTATTTTTAAACTGTCTCCTCCCCTCAGGTAAAGTGGTGATTGATGCCTTCAGATTAATTAATCCCAACATGATGGTTCTTGGGCAGGAGCCTAGACAGACCACCTCAAATCTGGGACATCTTCAAAAACCTTCCATTCAGGTAACTCGAATTCAGATGTATTGAGTGGATGTTGTTGTGGGCTTGTGTGTGTGTGTGAGTGAGTGAGTGAGTGGGTGGGTGGGTGGGTGGGTGGGTGTATGAATGTAAGAATGAAAATGTCTGTTTGTTTGAGTGATTGCATGAATTAGTTTGTGTATGTGTGAGAAATGCATATACCTGTGTTTGATTTGTATTGGTTTAAATGAAATTCCACCTGCTCTTTGACCTCAATATAAAATTGGTATCTCTATTGCTTCATAAATTAGTAGCTACATCTAGAGGATAAGGATTGATGACTCTGCAGTCTTGGTTAACACTTTGTTTTTTTCCACCATTCCAGGCCCTGATTCATGGACTGAACCGTCACTATTATTCCATCCCAATCAAATACCGCATGAATGAAAGGTGAGTTTATCAAGTCGTCGCGAAGCCCCAAGTTGCCTGACTATGATGAACCTTGACTTCACTCTTGATAAACACTTCAGTCCCCAATCTAATGTCTCAATCTTGTTCCAGAGAACAACAGATGCTCCTCAATTTGCACAAGAAGTCATGGATGGAGGGCCTGACTCTCCAGAACTACAATGAGCACAGCAGCCTCAATGAGGACACAGTTAAGGAGATACTTAATCTGGCCACAGCATATAACAAGGTAAAGTATAAGGGTGATTGGTATCACTGTTCATCATTTATTTATTATTATTGTTTATTCATTTATTTATGTATTATTAGCCTTTTTACTGATACGTTTTCCATTACTGTCACCCCTATCCTCTCATCCTTATAAGAGATAAAGGAGGTATTTGAGGCTTAGAACATACTTTTGGTATTTTTTATTCATGTTTTGACATATTTTTTTATATATATGTAAATGAAGTCAGAGTTAAGGCACATATAAATGCTTTTTGTGTGATAAAAATCAGTACCCATCCATCACACAAGAGAGGTGGGTAGCTTTCAAAAGATCATAGAAAATAAAAAAAAATAATTCAGGTAGATTTCAATCTTCTAATTTTATTAGGAAGTTGAAAATCATGTTCAGGCGGAAAGGTAAAATGTAAAGAATTTTTTTTTCTTTTCTGTAAATATGGGCATACATGGGCTATGGAAGTGTGCATATGTTATATACTTTATACATATGCAATTCTGTATTTGTATGTTTATGTGCAAATACTTTGACGCATACCCACGTGCTGGATTTTTGCAGTGTATGATGATAATCTGGAGAGAGAGATTTTTATATATGTTTGTTTTCTACATATTTAAATACAACCATAGGATTTAATGTATTCCTACTATACTTTCAGAGTTTGGAAGAGGAAGAGAAAATGACCCCAGAGCAGCTGGCCATCAAGAACGTAGGAAAGTTAGACCCCAAGCGGCATCTGGAGGACAAGGTTGAAATTCTCATGACATCCAATATTGTGCAGTGTCTTGGTGCTATGCTGGACACAGTTATTTTCAAGTAAATTCTTTTATTTAGACTCCAGTTTTAAGTGAATCAGTTATTAATGTAAACTGGGTATTGTACCAAGTGGACTGTTCTGCCTTGCCTAGGAATGATTGCAGCATTGTAAGACAATAAATACTAAAAGATATTATGTGTTTTGTACCAGCAATGGTTGTCAATCAGAAACAAAGTCTCATACATACTTGTCAAGTGCAAACAAAAATTTGAAAGGAAGATGAATGCAAGTATTTTTTGTTTTCTTGTTGCATTTATTTATGTGGAAATAATTAAAGTTTACACTACACACATGAAGCTATTTTCTTTGCCATTCCTTTGGTAGCAACTCTATATACAGGCATTTTGTTTTTTCAAGCATCTCCCAGATGTACCTCATAACTTTTATATGGAAAGGGAAGTGTAAATTAAAACTAGACCAATAGAATGAAACATTTTCCATACCACAATTCAGTGTTGTAAACTCTATACTGTAATAAAAAAATAATAGTTTTGATGAATTTGTTATAGCCTTTTAATACATATTTTTTTATACATGTTATGTACATAGTATGGAAGAAATATGACATCTACATGTTGATTTTGAACAATAGTGATGAATGAGAAGCACCATAATACCGAAGCCATATCAGGAAGACATCTACAGAGTGCAGATTGTGACAGTATTTTGAATGAGATCACATTAAGCAGGTTTTGATACTATACATGAAAATTAATCATGAACAGGGATTGTGCTAGATTTCTAATACTTCATTTGCAACTTACGAAGTCATCAGGCATCTACAAAGGGCCACCAATAATTTGTTGAGTATGTTCATTGCACTTGGGTCATGCTCTGTCATGACGCATGAGTATTTTGAAGTATACCGCAGACTAGCATCTAGAAATTTGTTTAAAGATAGTAATAGAATGAGAAGTTTAACTGCATTTGCTCTATTTCAAGTGAAAATTTGCCGCTAATCTATTTCTGAATTTTCTTGACTTTTTTTGTGGGCTTCCAGTGTGGTTTCCCATGTCTGGAGAGCCTTTGTTATCTGCCGAGTTATTGACATGATGGGATTTCCCAACAGATTCTCCTTCCTTTGCATTCTGTCTTTGTTCAATGAAGGATACACAAGGCGTGTCTGACCCTGAGCTCTGATTCATCCATGAGAAGGCCATAATCAAATCTGACCTGTTGTCCCTTGATTTCCTTGCTTCCATCATTCCCTTACTGTCAAAGCCTGAAACTACACTGTAACTTCTGCTCCCCTGGGCACTTACAGTTGTGGTGACAACCTGGGTGTCACCCTCGCGACATGGCACAACCTGCAAGTCAGATCTCTCAGTAGGGACATGCCCTCTTGGTGATTTCTGCCTGCTTTCAGAGTCCAAGATATTCCTGTCAATACCTGCATTTCCAAAGGTCTCGTGGCCTGTCCTGTACAAGTCTTGAGACTGCTGAGTAAGACCAGACTGCCTCCGGTTCTGGTCACTCGAACCATCCCGATCTTGGTGCTGTACCAGCTTGTGAGCAAAGGTAACATGCTTGGCTCTTAATGATGGACTGCCAGGTACTTTGAGACAGGAACTTGGTTTATCTACAGTTGTGGATGTTCCTGAGGTTGAAACAGGTGGCTGGCTAGGTTGTGACTGCAACTCATGGCCTTCCTTGGACATACTGGTCCTTTCCTTATCTCCAAACCTTGGGCTTGAAGGAACTTGGGTGGGCAGAATATTCTCCTGAGAAGCCGTTTCTTTGTTGCTGTCTTCCTCTTTCTGCATTCTAAAGTGAGAAACTATTAGGGAATCTTTGAGCAAAATAGAACCTTTTCTTCGCTCCATTTTTGGTGTACCATGATCACTATCCTCACTTCCACGGGATCCAGCTCCTGAACCAGACACTTTATCAGAGTCTGTTGCTATACCTTTGACAATAACTGTTCCTTTGTGCCGACAAAAACCCTGGCTATGTACAGATGTACTAGGAGTTTTATTTTCCTTTTCTCTATAACTGACTTCTGGAAGGTTATCACTTGCCTTTCTTCTTTCATTTTCTTGATCTGCCAATTTATTTGAGTCTTTGTGGGGAGAAAACACTGGAATACTTGAGTACTTTCTATCGTAAGATGTCCTATTTTCTACACCTGTCGTTGAATGCAAGGTCTCACGTGGAGAAGAGGACTTTTTACCTGACACTCCCCCATGAAATCCAGACACATCATTCAGAACCTCACCGTCAACAACAACAGACCCAGAACTTATCACAGAATACTTGGAATAAACAGATGATGACTCAACGTTCTTGTATGGTGAACTACTGGCATCGCTAACACTTCCATCACTGCCGCTGCTATACTTTTTTCTTTGGGATTTGGGAGAATGTTTCTGCAAAATATTTGGGGACAAGGGTTTCAATGATTCCCTTTTTGAACTTTCTGAATCACTTGCCACATGACTCTGACTCTCCCTCAAGCCAGCGTCACCGCTCTTGTCCGAGCGCTGAGAGTAGGTGGCCCCTGATCTGTAAGTTTCTGCCATCACCTTCTGACCAACATTTTCATGCAGGTTCACAGAGTAACAAGCTTTCCTTGGTGGACCACCAGCTTGAGGGGGTTCATGAGGAGTAAGTGATACCTGTGACAAAAGGAAATTTACATGTAGTGCCTCAACTGTTGTCATATAAAATTTGTATTGATTTTTATGCTAACAGCATAAAAACATGATTTTTATGGTCAGCGAATCTTTACCATCTGGAACTTCTGAGCGAAAGAGAGGCACCTGCACCTCTGAGCCACATTTCTTAAGTGGCTCTATATATGTGCAACATTTAAAAATTCAAGAGTAAATAAAAAAATGCAATTCAGCATTTATCAAGAGCAATTAAATCCCACTTACTTTGAGGTGCCCTCTGACACATCCTCGTAGGTCTAGCAAAGGGTACCAGCCACAGAGGGAGACATGTCCACTCCATATAGAAGTTGCATCCACACACACAAATCCCATTAGTGGATCTTCTAACGAGGGTGGTTGATCCCAGGATCCGTGGTGGACTTTCAGTATCAGATTCCCATCAGTCTGGCCAAAAGAATAAAAAATATTACTCTCTCAGACTACCAATATGAAAATGGTGGAAAAATTATTCTTAATATCTATCATAGCCTTTCACTGGATCTTGCTTATCATTTCCTTTAATCTGCAAAGTTTCTTCATGAATTTATAGGTGCTGAAATAAAAGACTCACCTGACAGAGTTGTGAATATGGCAGTAGTACATCTGCTGCATAATTCCACATGGGATTATCAGCTTCTAGGCATATGTTTGTTTGGATATTGTGCGACCCTATTGTTGCTCTCACGTAGCAGCTTGGTGGTTTTAGGGTTCCATCAGTCCCTTCCACCCAGGGGAGGTTTCTACCTTTCAGGATTTCTAGATGCACCCTACAGGACCCTCTCTTCTCTTCCTGCTTCATCTCGGCACTTGATCTCCGATTCAGTAATGCATGCTCAATATAGTCGGCATGGAAATCACCAATGGTTCTAATGCATGGAGATTCGCCCCCACTCTCAATAGGTTGGTTGTTAGTCTGAGGCTCGTGTCCATTAATGCCGGCAAGAAACGATCCCTGGTAAATGCGGAAACCAGCGTCATTAACGACCTTGGTAGGGACAGGGCTACTAAGGATGTTGTCAACCACCTCGACTCTTCCCGGCTGCTTTGGCTGTTGTTGCCAAGACCCATTGTAAATTTTGTCTCTCGGGCTCATATGAGTCGGGAGGTATATCGAGTTGAAGACAGCTGACTGAAAGGGTTCGTAACTCTCAGGTGGAACAGGTCGGGGTTTGAAGATCCGTATTACCTCTCTATCTTCACCATCAGGATCTCTGTGAGACCTTGGGCCAGAGTGCGGCGGAGGTGTGGAAGGGAGTGCGTGGGTGTATCCTTTCTCTCTCAGTTTCGAGAGGTAAGGAATTTCTCTTGGTTTTGAATCAGGATGTCCTACATGGGATCCCACTTCATGTGAACCTTTTCTATGATGGAGCTCCCAAGGTTCTTCAAGTTCCCCAGCATGATGTGATTGTCCAACTGCAAGACCCAGCCTGGCAGTGAAGGTTAAATTTGCATAAGACTGCTTCACATCTCCCTCCTCTTTCCTCTTGGCTTTCCGTCTCTTGGTCAGCGAATCTTTACCATCTGGAACTTCTGAGCGAAAGAGAGGCACCTGCACCTCTGAGCCACTAAGCTGCCACAAGTCCATCATGCTGACACTGGCACTGCCAACCTCCTCACTGTCCCTCTCTCCAAGGCGCCGACACACTGATCTGTTAGAAAACAAAACAGTTACCAAGTCTAGCACTGTATCAACAAAGTTTCAATTTCAGTTTTCCTCAAGACTTACAGCAGACATGAAGTTTTGTTTTGCAGACTTCTGGTGGATCCTTTACCAGTGTTCAAAATATCATAAAATAAAAGTCTCAAAATATGCATTTTATTCACTTTCTCCATTTTCAATCCTCCCTCCTTTTTTTTAGACAGATCTATCAAACCATTATGAATCTAAGCTCTAAATAACAAAAGCACAGGAATGAAAACAATCAAACACTCACACTTCAAGTCCATTCAGCCCAAACAAGTCACTACACATGACTACACTCACAGTAAATGTTGCTTCCATTCAAATCAACGATAGAAAGAAACCCTCGTTGCCACTGCACTAACCTTATTTCTAGCTGCCCTCTGAGGATCTCAAGTGCTGGTGCTGGAGGAAGCTTCAGCACCTCCCTTATGTTGTAGTTGATCTCTGAAAAGCATATAATAGGAGGGCTCATATACTTCCTAATAAATGGAATATCTGAATCATACAGTATATATTCCTCATGAAAAAAGGTATTTCTTGAAATTAATACTGCAAGTTTAAGAGTATTTCTTGAAATTCACAAGTTATAGTCCCACAACAGAAACCCAAGTCACAGCATTCTCTACCATTGTCTAACAACTGTCTTGAAGCACACGTCTGCGACAGGTCCCATTCCGGGGGTATCTCAACCCCAGGTAACTTCACCTCCAATGTCGTCAGGTAACACACTCGACTACGATGCATGACCTTCACACCTAAACGGAAAAATGTCAGAGTAATTTTTGTCACATTTATGAATCACAAATAATATTATGCTTCAGAATATTGCATGTGTGTGAGCATGTGTCTGTGTATAGAGAGAAAGTGGGAGAGCGGGAGAGAGGGAGAGAGGGAGAGAGGGAGAGAGGGAGAGAGGGAGGGAGGGAGGGAGGGAGGGAGGGAGGGAGAGGGAGGGAGGGAGGAGGGAGGGAGGGAAGGTAGGGAGGGAGGGAGGGAGGGAGGGAGGGAGGGGGAGAGAGGGAAGGAGAAGAAGGAGAGGGAGGGAGAGAGGGAGGGAAAGGAAGGTAGGGAGTCACAAATAATATGCTTCAGAATACTGCATGTGGGTGAGCATGTGTCTTGTGTATAGAGAGAAAGTGGGAGAGTGGGAGAGAGGGTGGAAGGGTGGGAGGGAGGGAGGGAGGGAGGGAGGGAGGGAGGGAGGGAGGGAGGGAGGGAGGGAGGGAGGGAGGGAGGAGGGAGGGAGGGAGAGAGGGAGGGAGGGAGGAGGGGGAGGGAGAGAGAGAGAGGGAGAGAGAGAGAGAGAGGGAGAGAGAGAGAGAGAGACAGGGAAAGACGGGGAGAAGGAGAGAGAGAGAGAGAGAGAGGGAGGGAGGGAGGGAGGGAGGGGAGGGAGGGAGGGAGGGGGGAGAGGAGGGAGGGAGAAGAAGGAGAGGGAGGGAGAGAGGGAGGGAAAGGAAGGTAGGGAGTCACAAATAATATGCTTCAGAATACTGCATGTGGGTGAGCATGTGTCTTGTGTATAGAGAGAAAGTGGGAGAGAGGGTGGAAGGGTGGGAGGGAGGGAGAGAGGGAGAGAGGGAGGGAGGGAGGGAGGGAGGGAGGGAGGGAGGGAGGGGGGGAGGGAGGGAGGGAGGGAGGGAGGGAGAGAGAGAGGGAAGGAGAAGAAGGAGAGGGAGGGAGAGAGGGAGGTAGGAAGGTAGGGAGAAGAGAGAAAGTGGGAGAGAGGGTGGGAAGGGAGGGAGGGAGGAGAGAGAGGGAGGAGAGGGAGAGAGGGAGGGAGGGAGGGAGGGAGGGAGGGAGGGAGGGAGGGAGGGAGGGAGGGAGAGAGGGAGAGAGAGAGGGAGGGGGAGGAAGAAGGAAAGGGAGAGAGAGAGGGAGGGGGAGGAAGAAGGAGAGGGAGAGAGAGAGAGGGAGGGAGGGAAGGACAGAGGGAGAGAGAGGGAGGGAGAGGGAGAGGGAGAGGGAGAGAGAGGGAGAGGGAAGGAGGAGGGAGAGAGAGAGAGAGAGAGAGAGAGAGAGAGAGAGAGAGAGAGAGAGAGAGAGAGAGAGAGAGATTAGAGCCAAAGCCAGATATAGACGAGAAGAGAGAGAGAGAGATTGAGTGAGAGAGAGAGAGAGAGAGAGAGAGAGAGAGAGAGAGAGAGAGAGAGAGAGAGAGAGAGAGAGAGAGAGAGAGAGAGAGAGAGAGAGAGAGTGTGCGTGTGCGTGTGCGTGTGCGTGTGCGTGTGCGTGTGCGTGTGCGTGTGCGTGTGCGTGTGCGTGTGCATGTGCGTGTGCA
This sequence comes from Penaeus japonicus, assembly GCF_977035675.1. Classification (NCBI taxonomy): domain Eukaryota; kingdom Metazoa; phylum Arthropoda; class Malacostraca; order Decapoda; family Penaeidae; genus Penaeus; species Penaeus japonicus. The sequence goes on along the minus strand of NW_028234429.1, from coordinate 31,117,180 downwards.
TGTGCGTGTAATCAGATGCTTATATATTTACCACTAATCTTTTCCTGCTTATCAGGTGGTCTAGCCGGCAGAAGTGAAGGAGCCAAAGTCAGTGTGCCAACATCTACAACCAACACTGAACCCTCTTCTGAAAAAAAAAAAAAAAATTATAATAATATTGTTAATAACTAATTGCATAAGAGTTCATTTAGCCATTAGAATTTAGAATCAATACTTTTATCTATGAAGTAAATAACTGCATTTACAATTCAACACAAATGTATATGTATAAGCTAATGGATATTTCAAATACGTATAAAGGCAAAATTATAAAATCATTCAAACTTTTTTTAACTGAGACAGGCCACATCTTAAGATGTTCAGCCTTGGTTGGGCATCCTAAGATGTGTGTTTTCAATTATTTGCTAGACTTTTGATATGAAGTATGAGTCTACATGTGATATATTAGCAAAGTAATACTAATCTGCAATTGGTATACAAGGTGACAATAAGTGAAGGAATAAATAAGTTATAATTTCAACAAAAAGGAAAAAGTGATTTGACCCCAACAAAATGGCCAAGGGGCTAATACAACCAGAGAAAGTCTTCTCAGTAGAAAAGACTAGGTTCTTACACAAAAAAAAGGCATAACCTATGCCTTCATTTCTGCACTCCCTCCAAAAGATTTTCAAACTAAAAATAGTTAATGGTACAATGACAGTCAAAGCACCAACCTTCACAATAACACTGCTAGCTGCATGACAATGACATTAAAACTGCATTTCAGGGTTATTCAGGTATTGCTACAGGTTCAAAGTTATAGTACAAATTTGAAGAAATAGAGAAAACTAAGTGACATGATTGTAGTCTATTTAGCAGGGCCAAGGTAAAGGTTGCTGTTTTTGGACATCATAGTACAAGCTCTCCATAAGTGACAAAACACACAAACCTTCAGAGCCCCTTCTTGTCGATGGCCCATCAGAGGACCTTCTCCCTAAAGGGCCATTTTCCTGAATTTCAGAAAGTTCTTCTTCATCCTTTGAGGTGAATGAAGCCTCCCTGGTCATGGATGAAATGGACCTGTCTGCATTCGGTCTCGACAGCAAAGATCGGCATGCTGTCCCTGGGCTCTTAGATCCCGCATGGCTCATTGGTATCTTTGATTTAGCACTTCCAGCTTGACTGAGCCTCCTAGCGGCCCTTGGACTTACATGGGGTTGTGCCCTTTCTTGCAACACTGTCTTGCTAGCCTGGCTCTCCTCCACCCTCTCCAATGGCCAAACTCCTGATGTCATGGACACACCTGAGAAGCTAATCCCATCCTGCTCATTCCCCTTGAAGACGGAGAACCCCTGTGACCTGGGTTTCTCTCCCTGTTTCTCCCTTCCCGAGGTTTCACCCCTGGAGAAGCTTCTCCCTGAAGACGTGGTGCTGATTCCTGAGAAGCTCATGGACAGGTCGAGTCCTTCGAGAAGCTTCTGCGTTTCTGGGTCAAGGTTGGAGAGATCAAGGCTAGGCGATCTACCCTCCAAGACCTGCATGAGAATGGGAAGGTCCTCCTTCTTCACAGCTCCGGATTCTGGAATATAAACATGGGATTTGACATATCATTTGGTAATAATTGACATCAAAGAAGTGTGAATCAGTTGTTTTGGAAAAGCATCTTTGCTCAAAATTCATATTATATCATTCATGGGTGAACAAATCATACTTGTTCAAGGGATGGAAACAATAATCTAAATGTGGGGACCAAGAAAATCAAGGTATATCGGCATGCATTCACCTAATGAAGCATAATTTTAGTAAAAGAAACGCTTCAAATGAAAACCAAAATAAACTGTAATGATAACTAATTACACTGCTAATACCTACAGCAGGGATGTGATTGGTTCTCCATGTTAATCATTGCATTCCTCCTGAAGGGATCAGTGAAGTTCACCACAATGCATATACATAAACACAAGAACAAAAATATTAAAGGAAAAAATCACATCCCTTGGAAAATAGCATTAATCTACACTATAAAATATGTATCTACACATCAAGCATCTGATTCTACATATTTAAGAGAAGAGGAAGGAGGAAATTTGTAAGTTTGTAAGAGAACAAGGTATAGCATTTCCAAGTGGCTTGCTCAATGGGAGCCTCTGTTCACTGGACTGCTTGGGAAGAACACGGAAAAAAAAAAAGATTACTTGGTTCACCAATGTCTTTGATAGTCATAGGTACCGATTGTTGACACCATTCACCTTTTTTTCTCTTTTTTGTGAACAGTCATTAACAATCTTTCCACAAGCCTTTTCTTCATGTTATAATTAGCAAAAAGTGAAATAATTTGTAAGACTGCATAATAATCCAAATATTGCATCCTCTCTATCATTAGCAAAGTGAATATGAAGTTGGAAAAATTCAAATGTTTGATCTGGAAAAATAAAATTGAGAAAACTGAATAAAAAATGCTATTTCTAAGAGAGTATGAACATCAGGCAGACCAAGTAGATGAAAACGTTGTGGAGAGGTGCAGGTGTTTAGGCCAGTTTCACCTCTGGAATGGTGATGGAGGAGTTGGGACGAGAATCCACACAGGTAGGAGATGGCTGTAAAAGACAGAAAGAATACAGAGGGAACACAGTAGACTACCCCCCCCGGAAAAAAGGAACCACTCTCATAAAACTCAAAAACGTACCAACTAAGGAACATGGATCCGCCCCATTTAACAGAGGATACAGACCCCAACTTGCTGGCCGTTCCCTGATGAGAGACTGGTTCTCACCCCTCCCTCTCCGCAGCACAACCTGGGGCTCTTGGCTCTCCACCGGCTGACTCCCCTTGGCCTCCCTCATCCGTGGTGGGGCCTCATTCTCTTTCCCCTGGTAACCCTGGAAGAGGTGTTCTCCTGGCTGTTTCCTGGGAGACTTCAACGGATCACTCTTCGGCCTCGGAGAACTTCTGAAGCTGCTGCTTCTACTCCTGGGTCTGTATCCCTCATTGACATTCTTGGGAATTTTACTGGTATGAGCATCCCTTACTGGGATTCCAGAGGGACGAGATTTGGGTTTTGTTTCATTGCTCTTGTCATTTGGTGAGGTTTCTTCATCATTTGATATTTTCAGATGGTGAAAGTCATCCAGACTGCCTTCAAGAAATACTAATGTCACCACAATTGTGCCAACAATATCAGCTGAAGAGTCAACTATCCTGCACTCACGGACGTAGTCACCTCTTGTGTTCAGCTTCATGTCTGGCAACATGAAGCTCCCAACAACATCCCCATCTTGCCAGCCTTTCTTGAGACGCAGCTGCCTCCTCAGCAACTTTTGTCTGGGGGTTTCATTTCCAGATTTTTTCAAATTCTGCAATTCGTTGTTTAAATGATGATCCTCCTCCATATCATGCAGCTTCCCAGAGCCTTCTATCCTGAGGCTCACATGCAGGCTTCCAGCATCCAGAAGATACTGGCGGAAGGACCGAGGGCTGCATGTTATGTGATAAACAATTCTTACTTCGCTTTTGTTTGGAGGAAGCCTGGAATGAGGTAAGACATAAAAACAGGTCTTAATATATCCAGAGGAACATGTGAGGTTAATCTATTCAGCTACCTCTGAGTTCATACAAATCCTGTGAAGTAAGGAAGCTAGTACACAACCTTGTCTCACACTGGTTCACACTGTCTATCACTAAGAAGCATAGATACTATGGGTGTTTAGTGGTCCTGAGACATCAAGCAGGGGTGCACACCTCTAAACTACCACAGCAGCTTATCACCTTCATGTTCTTTTAAAAGCACATAGCTCACTCAGAGTACATAAACTTGCATAGCAGAAAATCTTTCATTGCAAAGTATCTTAACTGACAGACTTCCCCTGTGCTGCTACTTAGAAATTTAAGTATATCCAGAAAACCTGACTCTTTATAAAATCTACAAAAAATATATATGTATATCATGAACTATACCATCTCCTTCCCTCAAATTCCTAAAACTAAAGCTGACTAGTTTAGCTCTAAGTAATCAGATGGAAAAACTAACGATGGCTGACAAAAGCTAGGGCCTTACCGTAACACACAAGGGCGCGTGTCTCCCCACCACCTGAATGTGAAGACAAAGGTTTGTGTTGCTTTGGGAGCTGGAAACAAAGACGGGCGACCCACTATCATATCAAGGCGGCCCTGGAGATTGGATAAAGAGAAGCTATAAATAGCATTCAGCAAAGTTGGAAATAAAAAGAAAGAACCATTGCCAGAATAAAGAACCTTGTCATTATCAAAGAAAGAAAATACCTTAAAACCCCACAGCAAAACAGATAACATATGCTTTGCCAGAGGAACATGCACTCAACTCAATGACACTACATGGCACCTATGCATACCAAGGGTGGGTCCTAATGCCACATGGCACCTATCAATGCCATGACAATAGAGGCTGCCCTCTTTTCTGTGTGCAACATAAACGCAAGTTTTTGAGCATGAGCCCATCAGACTTGGGATAAGTCCTTATATTTGATGATTTCAATTAAAAATAATAATCAGCTTGTCCAGAATCAAAGACAAGAGGGAGAAGTCATCCTCTATGTACTACTAAGGTTCATCTCAAGCAGGCAACCTTGACACTAATCCTAGCATAGCAGCAAAAGTTCCCTGATTATTCCCATGTCATTGAGTTAGCACTGTAACATGTACTTATAAAAGTAGGCAGCAAACATACAGTATTTCTATAATATTAAAGTTTTTTAACTGACATTTCCCGTAAGGATCCTTCACTCATCCAGATACATATCTTTAAGACAATATAAAGACAATGCAGAATTGCAGAATACTTACATAAAGTAATCTCATACAAAATAAATA
>NW_028234429.1:31074856-31079856 GCF_977035675.1 Penaeus japonicus | reverse complement strand
ATAATGATAGCAAGACTAATTATAGTATTAATAATGATGATGATAAGAAGACTAATAATAGTATAATAATGATAATGATGACAATAATAACGATGAGGTGAAGGAGCAAGATAATGATGACCATGGTAATTTTTTGATAGATAATCATTATTATTATCATTATTATTATTATTATTGTCGTTGTTATGAATTTCATTATCATTATTTTCGTCATTTCTACGATTATCGTAGCAATGCTCTTCGTTATCATCATAACTATTATAATCGCCATTTTCAAATCGTCACAGATTTCGTGCAAACTGCAATCCCATCTAAAATTGCATGTTGCCTCATCTACTAAAATTTTAAACTGGGCAATTCCAAACAGAGTGAGTGAGAGAAGTATCGGTGATGTAACAGAACGATTAAAAAGTTTTCTAAGATGAAAGAAAAGGTTAAACAGAACACTATTACTATTTCTTCAACCGTCTATGCTTTTACATTTACGATCCCTTAAATGACGCCATACTTGTTTGCGCAAAAGTCCCTTTAACATTGTCCATAATTACTGCTGGACGTGTAAGTGTAACTCAAGTCTTACTCGGCCATAAACACACGGAAAAACAGAGGCAAGAGGATGTCAAGCAACCATTAACGACGTAAGGGTCTTTATTCAAGCCCCGGAAAATGAGGAAATCAGCTTTACGGACAACTGTTTGGCTGAATATCGCGGTGTTCGACGGATTGACTGCTCGCCCGAAACACTTCCTTTTGCGGTCGGCGTGTTTGGTCCGCTAAGCCTCAATAAAAGGAAGGAAAGGGAGAGAAAAACGAAGGAAAATTAGAGAAGGAATATTGGTTAGAGTGCGTGTCATTAATGCCCCGTTAGATGTCAACTTGTGAAGGCCATATATCCATGATGGAATTGCTGGTTCATTTGCCAGTAATTGTCAACGATTTGCTTTGATGTTTCGTCTTTGGATGTAGGACTAAACTTATAATTATGTTTCGTAATGTAGGTGTTTCGGCTCAGTGCATATTACGGTAATTAGATTCATTTCGTGTACTTTTATTTTGCGTCTTTTTTTCATACCTTGAGTCGTGTTTATTGTAGTGTTAGTACTATGATTGTGACCATTTTTATTATCTTATGTAGTTTACTAATGTTGATTAATTCTGCTTAAGGTATGATATATATATATATATATATATATATATATATATATATATATATATATATATATATATATATATATGAAGGGTTATTAGTTTTCGCCTGGTACTTTTTTCCCTATTGTGTTAATAATTTATTTTTGTCTATTATTGCTAATATTTTTAATAATGTTAATAACTAATTACTGTAATGCTTTACCACACCACCTCAGACTACAATCCGATTTCCTATTACCTCTTGGTAAGCCTACACAACATTCAACACTTTAAATTTTTAATAATTGACCGTTTATTTTCAAAATGTCATCAGCTTCATTTGATCAAAAACACTTTATTTCCCCAAAATCAGTCACGCGTTTTCGCAAAAATTCGGTTTGCATGTGGATGCACGAAAAAAGTTTATTCAACCTATAATAATTTTAAAGTAAATTGACACAGTCTAGAGGTTTTATATATCACACACAAGATCTTTCCTACAACTCTAAATGACACGACAGGTTGTGGGTCAATGCCTTATAACAATATCAACTGTTTCCCAGGATCATATACTGTATATTACCTCAATGTGTGGGATTCTCATCGTTACAGTGTAAATAGGAGAGTCCGTTCGTTAAACTGTTAAAATGTCATGGTAATGATAATACTATAAGTACTTAAGTATTTATATTCTTCGGTAATCGTTTTTTTTTTCGTGCATCTTTAGTCGCTGAATGACTTTAAACTTGAAAAACTGTAGGAATAAAGAGGGTATTGATTAAGAAATACGTGATGTGATAAAGCATAACAAATACTATATTTTGAAATTTTGCCGCCTAGCAGTCGAAACCTTTTTCAAAATCGCGTTTTTTTTGTTCATGAATTTTTTTTTTATCATATTTATTTATTTTTATTTTATCTTATCATTATTATTATTATTTTTTTTTTTTTTTGGGGGGGGGCAGCGACGTAATAATCATACATATCCCAAGACAGCTAACCCTTTACCGCAACCCAATTCTCGAAAAACACCTGACAACATCCCTCACTCCTTCAGGACATGGCTCATTCACCCATTTACCCGTCGATGCGTGATACAACTCCTTGTTATCGTAATTCCGGTCTGATGGCGCAGGCGTGACATCCCTTCCGCCTGCCTGGGTTTCCGCCCTCCGCCACCTCCTCTTCCTTCTTCTCCTCTTCCTCCTCCTCCTCCCCCGTTTCCTTGGAAGTCCCGCTTGTGGGAAGCACTCACACGAGGAGGGTACGGCGCCTCCCTACACGCTGCATTGGATCTGTTTTATTTGATTATTATTGTTTGTTTTATCATTATTTTTTTTTTTAATTTGTGTGTGTGCGTGTGAGTGTGTGTGTGTCTGTGCGCCACCCAGATAGGTATTTATTGTAAGTCTGTAGCAATTGTATAGTGTATCGAATCTTCATAAAAAAAAAAGCGTGGCATTCACAACTCCAGCCAACAATTACTCACTTCATACCCCCCCCCCCCCAGCATTTCCCAAATCGTCACTCCTACCTTCACACGCGGATAATTCACTTCACCTTCATTCCTGGTGAATTTTAAGGTAATGCAGCTTAGCGAACTGTGACAGGACAGTTATCTGCAGTTAAACCGTAGTCTGGGCGTTGGTCATGGCGGGTCCCGTGATGAGGATAATTGAAGGCGTAAAGTCAAGCCTGTGGGTGGTGTTCCATAATTTCTATAAAAGCGGTTTGCTTGTCATAGGAGTCTTGACAGGCGATTTGTGATGTGCGAGGAAATGCACAGGTTTGTTGTTTGTTTGGAAGTCTTTCGAGGTTTGAGGTTGTACTTAAATATTTACCTGGGTTAGGATATGTAGGTTTACAAGTAAAATCGAAGATTATCGTATGATAATTTGTTTTGGGAGCGTGATGCATGTTATTGTGAAAAATACGGAAAAATGTAAAAATGATAAGCTTATGATTGATTTATAAGTTGGTTCAAATCTGTATGAGGTTCTGGTTCGGTCCGATACGGTGGTTGTTTTGCAATGATTCATCAACAATTAAGATAGAAAAAAACTTAGTTATTCAGCTTATTTGAAACTTTCCTCGAAATTCCTTCACTTTTATTTATTTGAGTTCTAAACAACAAAAACTAGATTAAGGGATGCTTCTCTTTTCATGTAACTGTCATGTATGCACACACACACACACACACACACACACACACACACACACACACACACACACACACACACACACACACACACACACATATATATATATATATATATATATATATATATATATATATATATATATATATATATATATATATATATATATATGAGAGAGAGGTGTGCGTGTGAGTGTGACTGAAATGCCTTTCGCTAAAACAAAAGGTTCATTATATTCACAATCCGAATCAAATGACAGTCCTCAGTTTGGAAAGAAAATTTAAAAGAAAGCAAGATAAAAAACAAAAACAAAAAAAAAACTATTAACCGTAATTGGATAAGCTTCAAAGGCGATAATCATCAACTTTGTGGAACTGTGGTTGCAGTGATCAACATTGGAAATTGCCCGCAGAGAGTATTGCACGACCACGGAATTCAAAATTGATTGTCTTTAATTTGTAGTTTTTTGATACTGTTATTAATCTAATCAAATCCCTCCCACATGTAGAACTTTATGAAGAAAATGGTTCCCGACATTGTATGGTTAGGTTAGTTTAGGTTTACGTTAAAATATATCAGTACTTTCATCAAATATTTTCCGTGCTTGGTTGCTTGCAGTTTCTCTATTTCTTGCAAGCGTGGGTTCTCGAGATTAAAATTTATAATTTGTTAAGACTGAACTTTGAGAAGTTAATGCACGACAGAACGTTCAGAAAACTTTAAACAACTATTAGTTATGCGATTGTAAATGATCAATCTTATGAAAATAATTATATGAAAATTGCAGAAAGAAGTGGTAACATAATCGGACTTAGGTTAACTTAGAGAGAAGATTAAATGATTTTCAACAAGATCCCTAAGTTATTCATACTTGTATATCTTGATATTATGGAATCAAAAATAGTCTCCAATCTGTAATCACTTCATATATGACGATTATGATAACAATAATTATCATAACAGTGCAAAATTAAAGGTAACATTTTTTCTCATGATTTTCTTTATGGGTAAAGCGAAGGGGATATGGATGTTTATCGTTGTTTGATAACTTAAAAAAGCCTTAGATTATAGGCTTTGCACTTATTAGTGGCCTTAAAAACTTTTGCCTAATCTAACTTAACTTCCACCCCATTCTCTCTCTCTTTCTCTTTTTTCTCCCTGTCTCCCTCTTTCTCCTTCTCTCTCTATCTATCTATCTTTGCCTCTCTCTCACTTTCTTTCTATTTCCCTCTCTCTGTCTCTCTTTCTCCCTCCCTCCCACCCTTCCTCCCTCCTTCCCTCTCCCTTCCCCCACTCCTTCCCTCCCCCTCTCCCTCTCTCTCTCCCTCCCCCTTCCCTCTCCCTCTTCCTCCTCCCCCTCTCCCTCTCCCCCCCCCCTCCTTCTCCCTCTCCCTCTCCCTCTTTCTCTCTTTCTCTCTCTCTCTCTCTCTCTCTCTCTCTCTCTCTCTCTCTCTCTCTCTCTCTCTCTCTCTCTCTCTCTCTCTCTCTCTCTCTCTCTCTCTCTCCACCCAAATTCTCTCAAATTCCTCGAAACAAGAACACGTAGAATGAAGAGCGAAGAATGGCGTACTCACTGCGCATAACTTCCAAAGGTTTCACTCGTCGGTTTAAGAGAAAGAAAGCGCCGTGGAATACCTGAAAGAACTAGCATAGTTCTTTTTTTTTCTTTTTTTTTTACGGGTTACTTTGGCGTTTTTTTTTTGTTTTTTTTTT
>NW_028234429.1:31059856-31062356 GCF_977035675.1 Penaeus japonicus | reverse complement strand
GGCGGAGAGAGAGATACAGAGAGTGGAGGAGGGAGAGAGATGAGAGAGAGAGAGTGAGGGAGAGAGAGAGGGGAGAGAGAGAGAGGAAAGGGAGGGAGAGGAGAGAGAGAGAGAAAGAGAGAGGAGAGAAGGAGCGAGAGAGAGGGAGGTGGGAGAGAGAAGGAGAGAGAGAGGGAAGAGAGGGAGAGAGAGAGAGAGGGAGGGAGGGAGAGGGATGAGAGGGGGGGAGGAGAGAGAGAGGAGGAGGGAGCGAGAAAGATAGGAGAGAGAGGGAGGGGAGAGAGAGAGAGAGAGGGAGGGAGAGGAGGGAGAGAGAGATGAGAGAGGGGAGGGGAGAGAGAGAGGAGCGCTGGAGAGGGAGGGCGTGGGGAGAGAGGGAGAGAGAGAGGAGAGAGCGATACAGAGAGAGAGAGAGAGGGCGAGAGAGAGAGAGAGAGAGAGAGATTACATGGGTTGGTTCAACAGAGAGGAGAGAGAGAGGAGAGGGAGAGAGAGAGAGAGAGAGAGTGGGATGGGGAGGAGGAGAGGGGGAGAGGAGAGGAGAGAAGGGAGGAGTTAGAGAGAGTGAGTGAGAGAGAGCTGAGAGGAAGAGTAGAGAGAGACGGAGGAGGGGGTAGAGGAGTGGGAGGAGAGAGTGAGAGAGAGATAGATAGGGGGAGGGGAGCGAGGAGAGTAGAGAGAAGAGTAAGAAGTAAGGGAGAGAGAAGAGAGAGGAGAGATGGAGGGAGCGAGAGGAGAGATGGGTAGTAGCTGAGAGATAGAGAGCGATGAGAGAGAGCGGGATGGGGAGAAGATAGTAAAGATTGATGAGGAGAATGAGAGTAGAGAAGGAGAGAGGGTCTAAGAGACGAGCGGAAGAGAGAGGGAGAGAGAGAGAGTAGAAGGTGAAGAAGGAGAGAAATGAGAGTAGAGGGAGCAGAGTAAGTAGGAGAGAGAGAGGGGAATGGGAGAGAGAGAGCACCGAGAGAGAGGTGTGGTGAGAGAGAGAGCGAGGGAGGGGAGGAGAGAGAGAGAGATGAGAGAGAGGGAAGTGGAGAGAGGAAGAAGGAGATAGAGAGAGAGAGAGAGTAGGGAGGGAGAGAGAGACGGAGCGGAGGAGTGAGAGAGGGAAGATACAGATGAGAGAGAGAGCAGCGATAGAAAGGACACGAGAGAGCGAAGAGCGTGAGGAGAGACGAGATGAGAGATTACACATATTATTTTCTTTCGAGCGCGAATGTGATAGCGTGACATTCGTGTTTGTGGGAGGTGGGAGAGAGAGCGGTAGGAGGTGAGGGAGGAAGAGAGAGGGAGAATGGTGGAGAGTGGAGAGGGAGCGGCGGACGGAGAGAGGGAGAGGGTGGTGTAGGACGAATGTAGGAGGAAACGAAGGAGGGGGTAGTGGAAGGGAAGAGAGAGGAGGAAGGAGTGGATGATGAGAGAGATTGAGGAGATGGGAGAGGTTGAGGAGGAAGAGAGAGGAAGAGGTAGGAGGTAGAGGGAAGAGGAGATGCTGGTGTTGGAGGCGGAAGCGGGCGGTAGGGGGAAGGTGTGTTGTAGGCGCGAGAGGGAGGGAGAGAGAGAGAGAGAGAGGGGGAGGGAGAGAGGGAGAGAGAGAGAGAGAGAGAGATAGAAAGAAAGAGAGAGAGAGAGGGAGGGAGAGAGAGATAAAATATTATTTCATTCGAGAGCGAAAGTGATAGCGTGACCAGTCGTGTTTGTGGGAGGTGGAGGGAGGGAGGAGGAGGTGGTGGTGGAAGAGGGAGAACATCAGGTGTGGCTTCGGTGTGGAAGCGGGGAGGAACCAGGAAAACGAAATAAAAAGAAGAAAAAAAAAGAAAACAAAAGTATAAAAAAAAAAAAAAAAAGTAAAAACAAAAGGTAAAAAAAAGAAAAGAGAAAAAAAAAAAAATAATAATAAGAAAAAAAAAAGAGAAAAATAAAAAAAAAAAAAAGAGGGAGGGAGGTGGTGGTGGTGGAAGAATGAGGAGGAAAAGAAGGAGGGGGTTGTGGAAGGGAAGAGGGAGGAGGAGGTAGTGGACGGAGAGGGATGGAGGAGATGGTGGTGGTGGAGGAGGAAGAGGGATGGAAGTGGTAGAGGTAGAGGAAGAGGAGATGATGGTGGAGGCGGAAGAGGGAGGTAGGAGGAGGTCGAGGGAATGGAGAGTGAATGTGTGCTGGTCAAGATGTCGGAAGAGGGAAGGGGGGAAGGAGTAAGTGGAATAGGGAGGGGGATAGGCAAGAGGTTTTGGAAGAAGAAGAGAAAGGAAGGAAGGAGGTGGAAAAAGTTGGAAGAGGAAAGATAGCGGAGGACAGAGGTAGGGAAAGGGGTGAGGAGGAGGCATGGAAGAGCGGGAACGGCGGACGGAGGAAGAAGAGGAAGGGATACTGGGAAAGGAGGTCGCGGGCGGAGGAGAAGGAGGAGGAGGAGGAGGAAGAGGGAATGGGGGTGATAGTGGTGATGGAAGATGGGAGTAGGAGGAAAAGAGGGAGGAGAAGAATGCGGTTGGAGGAAAGAAGA
>NW_028234429.1:31042356-31044856 GCF_977035675.1 Penaeus japonicus | reverse complement strand
TGCCATATCTTTATCATTTCCTCCCTCTTCCCTCTTTACCTTCCCCCTTATCCCCTTTTCCCTCTACCTTCTTCATCTCCTCTCCATACCCCCACCCCTATTTTCATCACCTCCGCCCCCTCCCCCTCCTTTCTTCCCCCCCTCCCCCTCCTTTCTCCCCCCCTCCCCCTCCTCTCTTCCCCCCTCCCCCTCCTCTCTTCCCCCCTCCCCCTCCTCTCTTCCCCCCCTCCCCCTCCTCTCTTCCCCCCTCCCCCTCCTCTCTTCCCCCCTCCCCCCCTATTTCGCTTCTCGCCTGCGCCCACCACCCGGAACACCTTTCTGCCTGATTATGCTGTTAGCCATCTCGAAGCTAATTGGGAGGGGGGGAGGCAGGAGGGGAGGAGGGGAGGGAGGGGAAGGGGAGGGGGGGTAGAGGGGGAAGGGAAGGGAGGAAAGGGGGAGGGAAGGGAGGAGGTGGGGAGGGAAGGGGGAAGAGGGCATACTGGAGGTGGGGGTTACAGGTGGAATAGAGGAGGGGAGGGGAGAATAGAGGAAGAGTGATGGTGGAGGGGGGGGAGAGAAAGGGGTGGAGGGATGTGGAGGGGGAAGAGAGAGAGGGTTGGAGGGAAGTAGAGAGGAGAAGAGGGGAGGGGGGTTACAGAGGTAGGATGAAGAGTTTGACAGCAGGGAGGGGGAGGGGGAGGGGTAGGGGTAGGGGGGGAGGGGAGGGAGAAGAGAGGCGAGAGAGGGAGACCACAGGTTACAGGTAGTGACGGCAGGATAACAGCCTGTAATGTTTAGTCCCGTTGCCAATTTACTCAAGCGTGACTCCCTTAAGCGTGTGTGGTTTTTCATTTGTTTCTGTGTGCGAGTCTCTTTCATTAGGATTTTATTTTTGGTTATTTATCTCATCTTATCTTATTTTATTTATCTTATTTTTTCTTCTTTGAATTGGCAGAAAGTGATAGGATTTGAATTATATTTGAATTTAAGATATTTTGATTTATGTTTGTGTTTATTTTGTGTGGCATCTTAAGTAATTTGGATTGAATTAATATATTGATTAGGGAATTTAACTATCATACATTAGTAGGAATAGACTTTAAAAAAAGAAAAAAAAAAGCGTAAAGGAGGTTCAACTTTTACAAATTAATTATACATATTTTACTGTACTTTACTGAGGTTTAAGTGACTAGGATACAATAAAGATAATCACCTTATAATTCCATAAATCAGTGAAAAAATTAAGAAAAAACGTACGATGATTAATGCTTCGACTTCAATCAGGAATTCCGAAAATATTTGAATTGATAAGATAATATGAAATTGATTGACAAATCACTTTTTCGATTGGAGATATTTCGCTATATATATAAGTAAGTTTAGTGAGAATTCACTTGTGATTTAATTGAATAAAACTAGTATTAAATTCAATTCCATAGATCAGTGAGAATAGTCTTATCTGTTATCAATAAAACTGAGATTTAAGATAATGGGTAAATAAGTAGATGCATAGATAGATAATGGATCATTAAAGATATTAATTCAATACAACAGAAAAAAACAACAACAAAAAGCAACATCAAACGCCAAGAACAAGAACAAGAATAGCAAGAACATCCAACAACAACAAAAAACATCAAACGCCAAGAACAAGAACAAAAACAAAAACAGCAAGAACAACCAACAACAACAACAACAAAAGTCACACATCGATATCTGGATCAAAACGGTAAAAAACAATCCAATTAAAATGATCAAACTATTCAATTAACAACAGGAAAGAAATATATTTAATAAAAAAAAAAGAAATCAAAATGAAACAAACAACAAAACATAAGGATCAGGAAATAAACGCAAATTGAAACATTTCGAGGTCAAGGAATAATAACAATTGAAAAAAAAGAATAATTTTCCTTTTTTTCCTTTCCTTTTTTTTTTATATATCTCTCCGTACCAAAGCAAGTCCATGTGAACGGAAGTGACATATAGGTCAGCTTCTAGAGGAATAAAGGTCTAGCTGCATCATGTCAGTGTCTTGTCATGTCAGAAAAAGTCGTAGTATGAGGGAGGGGGGGGGGGAGGAAGACGAAGGGTGGGAGAGGGGGGGAAGGAACGATGGGATAGGGGGGTTGTTCATTCATGCTGTTAATTTTGTTTCTGTTGTGTGTATTATACATACAGTACATACATATATGCATGTATGTATACACACTTACGTACATACATATCAACATGCATACGTACATACATACACATATACATATATGTGTGTGTCTGTGTGATCACTGTTATCTTTAGCTATTCGCAATATTTATCTTTTTAAAATCTCGGCTTAGGTTATAATGGCATGAAAATCCACTCATGAAACCTAAACTCACTTTTAGTTTACCTTAATCCGATTCTTAATCTCGATCCTAATTGTTTGGAATCTAAGTCTCCCAAAGTCGCCCAAACTCAGACGATGATATCTGATGACTCATCTATACTCATCCATTTCCTCGGAATTATTTCCATAGGT
>NW_028234429.1:31009856-31019856 GCF_977035675.1 Penaeus japonicus | reverse complement strand
CCCCCCCTCTCTCTCCCCCTATATATATATATATATATATATATATATATATATATATATATATATATATATGTATATACATATATATATATATTATATATATATGTTTTTATATGTATATATTTATATATATGTATATATATATATATATATATATATATATATATGTATGTGTGTATGTATGTATGTTTATATATATTGATATTTGTTCCCTGGTGAATGTACCACAGATGTCCACAAATTATTTGAATATGGTACTTTTCACATCGTATAGTGAATAATTTAGCGTTTGCCTCAATTGTACACCCCCCCCCCCGCCAAAAAAATAAATAAAAAAAAGGAAATAAAATAAAAACTATAGTGTCATTCATGATGTTACAGAGGGTGCCAAGCTGACCTAACACCGTAAAGGAATGTTGCAATGACATTATTATCAGAGTACCATCTAATTGCGATCTTGCACGGTGCAATGTCCGTTCTAGATACGGCTTGTACAAAAGATATTTTGAATCTGGTTCGTTTTTTTTTTTTTTTTTTTTTTTTTTAATGTGTCGAAAGGGTTGTTGTGTTATGTTACAGATACGAAAAGAATGGGTGGGGATGGAGGGAGAGGGAGGAAAGAGAGGATGGGGATGGAGGGAGAGGGAGGGAGGAGAGGAGAGGAGAGGAGAGTAGAGTAGAGTAAGAAAGGAGAAAGAGAAACTAAGTGAGAGATAAATAGATGAATAAAAAAAATAATAGACAAAGAAAATGTGACAAACGACACCACTTTCAATTACCGGGTCAATAAGTTCATTCGCCCTCCCCCTCCCCCCACCTCCTTCCCCCACCCCCTCCCCCCTTCCCCTTCCCCCACCCTCCCCCCTTCCCCTTCCCCCAACCACCAATCTCAAAGCCTCACGAAGTCTTAGTAAAGACCATATCGTTTTTCATGCCAAAATAGAGCGCTTTAATGGGTGGGTGGGGGGGAGGGGGTGAAAAAATTGTCGTTAATATCAAGGAAATCCTCATTGGTGATGAAAAGGGAAAAGAGAAACACTTCTCCGCCAAGGTTAGCTTATGAGTTAAGATCTGGGGAAAAAGGGAAAGTAACGATAAAAAAAGGAAAGAATGGGTGAGGTAGGCTACATGAGAAATAGTCAACTGGATAAAATGTTTTTTGATTTTCATTATTATTTTTTTAATCGAGCAATAAAGTGTCTGGCACGGAACAACGATTTTATAAGCATACAAGTCGAAGATAAAAAATAAAATGTTTTGACCCACACCTCGCTACGTACACACGTGTTGACGCACGCACACACACACACACACTTACACTTACACACTTACACACTCATCACAAGCGCAGACACGTCACGCCCACCACCCACCACTCCCACAAACACGGGCGTAGTCAAAGCGCCAAAATCGAGCGTGAGATGGCCGAATTTCCCGCCAAATTAACATCTCGTCGCCTCCATGTTACGGCATCCGGCACAAACGGCGGAGATTGTGCACCACTTAGCGAGACTTCGAAATTGCATTATTCTATTTTTTCTTTTCTTTCTTATTTACAGTTCATTGATTCACGCGAACGAAAGTGATATATTTTATTGGTTTTCACTCTTTGAACTTTTTTTTTTTTCTAAATCGAGTCACGACGTAAGGTTATCAGATCTGTGTTTTTACTCTTTATTAAAATCACGATGTATTTTATTCGTGGCTGACCGCGGAATGTGTGTCAAAGAAAAGAAAAGAAAAAAAACGAATGCTTACGACATCGCGCCACTCGTGTGTATCTGTTGGAATGTAATCGGATATTTGATGGAAACAAATATAAATGATAAAACTGAGTCTTTGGGTTTCACCTTCTCTTGTGAGTCGACAAAAATGTTGTGTATTTTAGGTCTGCATTTTCGGTCGCTTCTTGCATTTTTGTTGTTTTGTTTTCATTCTCATTTTTGTCATTGCGGTTTCTGGAGTATGAATGGCTGTGGAGAGTGAGATAGGGAGAGGGAGAGGGAGAGGGAGTGGGAGAAGGGAAGGAAGAGGGAGTGGGAGTGGGGAAGAAAGAGGAAGAAGGAAAGGGAGAGCGAGAATAAACGGAAGAGGGAGAGCGAGAATAAACGGAAGAGGGAGAGCGAGAATAAACGGAAGAGGGAGAGCGAGAATAAAAGGAAGTGAGAGAGCGAGAATAAACGGAAAAGAGAGAGCGAGAATAAAAGGGAGAGGCAGAGCGATAACAAAAGGAAGAGAGAAAATGAAGAGGAAGAGGAGGAGAAGAAGAAAAAGAAGAAGAAGAAGAAGAAGAAGAAGAAGAAGAAGAAGAAGAGGGAGGATACGAAGAGGAGGTAGAGAGGGATGAAAGAAGAAAAAAAGGGAGAAACAAAGTTAGACTTAAAAACAAAAACGAAAAGAAAGAGAGAGAGAGAGAGAGAGAGAGAGAGAGAGAGAGAGAGAGAGAGAGAGAGAGAGAGAGAGAGAGAGAGAGAGAGAGAGAGAGAGACAGTTTCACACACAGTTACACAGCAAAACTACCACACCTGAGTCTATGCTTCAAAATTGCTTGTAACAGGAGCTATTCAAACGGGCGATTAATCTATGTGTCATATTCCCTGCATCACTTGCAGTACGTGAGTGTTGCTTGTGCGTGCTTAAGTATTACACGGTCTTTTGCATCCATACTGAGGGAAGGAAGGAAGGAGGAATGGAGGGAGAAGAGGCAGGCAGGGAGGAATTGAGGGGAATGAAGGAGGGAAGGAAGGAGAGAGGGAAAAGAGGGAGGGAAGGAGAGGAGAGGAAAGGAGAGAAGGAGAGAATAGGGGGGAAGGAGAGATGGAACGAGAAAGAGAAAGAACGAGTGGATATGAGAGAGGATGAGAGGAAAAAAAAAGAAGAAAAAAAAAAAAGGAACGAAAGAGAGCAAAAGAAAAGTATATCTGAACATTTATGGAGAGAGAATTGCATCGCATAAAGTATCAACACGCACACACAGACACACCCACACCCGTTATCATCAAAAGCGCGGCGACGACTTTCCCTGGAGGGCGAGGCAGCGTGACTCGCCCGTGCTTTATGGCGGGCGTGGGAGGTGTGACCGCCGCCCGCGTCACGACCCAATCCGGACGTTCTCCTCGAGCCCTTTCTTTGTCCGGCCACACCCCGACGCGTGTTGGCTGGGAGGGAGTCGTGTCATGATCCAGCTTACATCCTTCCATACTCAAGCTTTATCCAGGCTTTTCTTGTTTTTTTCTTGTTTTTTGTTGTATGTCCATGCGATGAAGCTTATTTTTATTTCTATCTTTCTTTTCTGAACAGTTTTCAAGATGGCTTCCTCCTCCAGCAGCAGTAGTAAGAGAGGAAGCGGCTTCGCTCGTGTCCCCAGCCTCCTGCTTCAGAAACTCGCGTTGCTGCTCCTCCTGACCTCGTCGACGGTGAGGTCACAGTGCCCTTGGCCCCGCGAGGTCACAGAACTCAACGGGTCTTGCTTGTGTGCTTTCAACGTCGAAAACGAGCTGTCCATCCAGTGTACGGCGGTGAACTTCACGCTGTTGATGACGGTGCTGCATCAACGGGCCGGCACCGTGCCCCTTGACCTCCTGTACGTCAATAACACGCGCATCAGTGTCCTCAACGACAGAACTTTCGACGGCCTCACCATCGAGAACATTCAGGTGAGGATGAACAGGATCTGAAGGCTGGCGGAGAACAGGCTGCTGGAGGGAGAAATTCTAGACTAGTTTGTAGAGAAGTTAAAGATTAATGACAAAAAAAAAATAAACATGAGAAAGAGAGGGAGAGGGAAAGTGAAAAAAATGACTTGATCAATTAATACAGGTTTTTATTGATCAATTTATAACATATTTTTAGTAATGCCTTACGTGGAAAGTTGCATTTTAGGATGATTAAGTACAGGCCACTCGATGAGATTCTCATCACTATATCTGAAGCATCACGTACCAGAATAACTATAACAGTTCCATGATACGATCGGCAATGGTAGTTCACTCACCCACCGATGATAACCTTAACATATACCCATCTCTACCAATAACAACCCCCCCCCCCATCCATATACAACCTTAGCAAACACCCCATCTCCACTCTTCCCCTTTTTAACCCCCCGACTCAGTTCTCGTCGTGCGGAATCTACAACATCAGCGGCGGCGCCTTCAGGGGGTTGGAGGAGAGCCTCAAGAACCTCAACCTCCAGGACAACCGCCTCACCGACGTCCCTACGGAGGCCATCTCCAACCTCCAGCGGCTGAGACTCCTCGATCTCTCCGGCAACAGGATCACGACGGTGCCTGAAGCTGCTTTCAAGGGCCCCGCGCTCTCGACGCTCAAGGTAAGGTTGGATGTGGCTCGGGTGTTCGTGGGGGTGGGTTCGGTTGGATGGGTTTGTTTTTTTATGTGTGGCTGTTTTGTGGGTTTGTGTTTGTGGGTTCGTTTGGATGTGTTTGTTTGTGTTTTTTATGTGTGGCTGTTTTGTGGGTTTGTGTTTGTGGGTTCGTTTGGATGTGTTTGTTTGTGTTTTTTATGTGTGGCTGTTTTGTGGGTTTGTGTTTGTGGGTTCGTTTGGATGTGTTTGTTTGTTTGTTTTGTGTTTTTTATGAGTGGATTTTTGGTTTGTGTTTGTGGGTTCGTTTGGATTTGTTTGTTTGTTTCTGTTTTTTTATGAGTGGCTGTTTTGTGGATTTGTGGGTTCGTTTGGATGTGTTTGTTTATTTGTTTTGTGTTTTTTATGAGTGGATTTTTGGTTTGTGTTTGTGGGTTCGTTTGGATGTGTTTGTTTGTGTTTTTTTATGTGTGGCTGTTTTGTGGATTTGTGGGTTCGTTTGGATGTGTTTGTTTGTTTGTTTTGTGTTTTTTATGAGTGGATTTTTGGTTTGTGTTTGTGGGTTCGTTTAGATTTGTTTGTTTGTTTCTCTTTTTTTATGAGTGGCTGTTTTGTGGATTTGTGGGTTCGTTTGGATGTGTTTGTTTGTTTTCTGTGTTTTTTTATGAGTGGCTGTTTTGGTTTGTGTTTGTGAGTTCGTTTGGATGTGTTTGTTGCTTGTGTTACTGTGAGGTATGGTTCATGCTTTTTTTGTTTGTTTTGTGTCTAAGTGTGTGTGTTTGTGTGTGGGGACGGGAGGGGATGGGGCGTTCAAAGGATGTGCTAGTTATATATTAATTTATTGATTGATTGATTATAAAGCATTATCTGCCTGATCAGCATATTTATAGAAACCAAAACAATAAATCAAACAACCATTAATACTCTCCTCCTTTTTCCCCCTTCCTCACCCTCGTCCTTTTACTCTTTTTTTTCTTCTCCTTCTCCTCCTCCTTCTTCTTCTTCATCTCCTCCTCTTCCTTCTTCTTCTTCTTCTTCTTCTTCTTCTCCTCCTCCTTCTCTTCCTTCTTCTTCTTCTTCTTCTTCTCCTCCTCTTCCTTCTTCTTCTTCTTCTTCTTCTCCTCCTCTTCCTCCTCCTCTTCCTTCTTTTCCCCTCCTCCTCCTCCTCTTCCTTCTTCTCCTCCTCCTCTTCCTTCTTCTTCTCCTCCTCCCTCCTTCTCCGCTTCCTTCTCCTTCTTCTCCCCCTCCCCCTCCTTCTTCTTCTTCTTCTTCTTCTTCTCCCCCCCTACAGTTAGCAGACAACGAACTGTCCCTCTCCTCCGGGTCCTTCGCGGGTCTCGAACGGACCCTGAAGAATCTGAACCTGAAGGGCACGAAGCTTCGAACCATCCCGGCGGCCATCCTCAACTTGCCGGTTCTCGCCTTCCTCGACGTGGCTCAGAACCAGATTCGGGGCCTCGAACCAGGTTAGGATCTCGTCGTGGTGTCTCGTGGCTGGTTCTCTTCTGGTGTTGGTTGTGTTTGATTTTGCTGGTTTTTTTTTGTGTCTCTTTTTTTTTTTATATATATATATATATATATATATATATATATATATATATATATATAAATATATTTTTTTTTTTTTTTTTTTTTTTTTTTTAAGGTTGCGAAGATTTTTTTGTTTGTTTTATTGGAGATGTAACGATTTCAACCATCTGAGAAGCGGCTGTTTTTGTTATTAGAGACACAATAACTTTCAAAGACCTACAAATCAATTATTTTTATTACTAAAGATAAAATGATATTTTATAATTGTATAGCTACAATTTACTTCAACGAATTAAAAAAGATAATACCAACCCATTCCAAAAAAAAAAAAAAAAAAAAAAAAAAAAAAAAAAATCCTACCCATCCCTTCCCAGGAGCTCTACGCAACCTGCACTCCCTCACGGCACTCAACCTCGAGAGGAACCTCCTGCAGAAGCTAGAGGCGCAGGACTTCCTAGGTGTGAACGACACGCTTAGTTCCCTCTCCTTATTGAACAACCTCATCACGGACTTCCCCAGCGCGGCGCTAAACACCCTGACGGAGCTGAGGGTGAGTACTTGGTGTTGCTTGTTGTTGATTTGTTGCAATGGGGGATGGGGGTGGGTGGGTGGGGGTGGGGGTGAGTACTTGGTGCTGCTTGTTGTTGATTTGTTGCAATGGGGGATGGGGGTGGGTGGGTGGGGGTGGGGGTGAGTACTTGGTGCTGCTTGTTGTTGATTTGTTGCAATGGGGGATGGGGGTGGGTGGGTGGGGGTGGGGGTGAGTACTTGGTGCTGCTTGTTGTTGATTTGTTGCAATGGGGGATGGGGGTGGGGGTGGGGGTGAGTACTTGGTGCTGCTTGTTGTTGATTTTTTTGCAATGGGAGTGGGGGTGGGTGGGTGGGGGTGGGGGTGCATTGAGGGTGAGTACTTGGTGCTTGTTGTTTAGTTTTTTTGCAATGGGGGACGGGGGTGGGGGTGTCGAGGGTGAGTACTTGTTGCTTGTTGATTTTTTGCAATGGGGGATGGGTGGGTGGGTGGGTGTGCGTGTATTGAGAGTGAGTACTTCTTGCTCGTGGCTAGTTGTGGGTTAGAAGTGTGTGTGTGGGGGGGGGGATGATAGTATGCAAGCTTCTGTATATGAGCTTGTGTACATAGACATACATAAGTAGCTTCGGGAGAGAGAGAAAGAGAAAGAAAAAGAAGGAAAGACAAAACAAATGAAAAAAAATGAAGGAAAACAGACTGAGAGAAAGAAAGAAAGAAAGAAAGAGCCAGACAGCGAATGAGGGTCACAAGGAGAAACCCAAACACGTTACAAACAAGGAAGGACCACCAGTCGTATTAACGGGAGAATCTCCTAACCTGACTGACGGGCTTCGGAGAGTCGAGACGGGGGTAGGAGGAGGAGGGAGGAGGAGGGGGAGGAGGAGGAGGGGTAGGAGGAGGAGGGAGGAGGAGGGGGAGGGGAGGGGGAGGGGGAGGAGGGGAGGGAGGAGGGGGAGGGAGGGGGAGGGAGGAAGGGAAGGAGGGGGAGGGAGGAGGAGGAGGGGGAGGTGATGATGGTAGAGGAAGAGAAGGAAGTGGTGAGGAAGAGGAGGAGGGTGTCTAGGGAAAGGAAGAGGAAAAGGAGGAAGAGGACATTCACGGGAAGTAGGAGGTTGAGAGGAAGGAGTTTCGGATGAAGAATCGCACTGGAATTGGGTCATATTACCACGCTCCCGCACGCACGTATACGTCTGTGTCTGTGTCTGCTTGTTTGTCTGTCTGTCCGGCCGTCTGGGTTTGCTATGCGCGCGTGTGCATGTAAGTACATCTGTGAAAAAGACATTAGATATAAGTAAATAAAATAAAATCAGTAAAATATAAATAAGAAAAGACATCAAGAAAAGTACATCAAAGGGACGGCCATGCGGTTCAAGAAATGCCCAAGGAATGAGTCGCGGGCATGTTCCAGCGGGGCATTCAGTCCCCCTGTGAATATTCCCACGTTCTCGACCCCCCCCCCCTCCTCCCTGGTCTATGCCTTCGCCTTCGCCTTCCGCTTGTCTAATTAAATCTGCGGACCGGGGAAGGGTAGAAAGAAAGAACGAAAGGGGAGGAAAGAGGCTTATCTTTGTTTATATATATATATATATATATATATATATATATATATATATGTGTGTGTGTGTGTGTGTGTGTGTGTGTGTGTGTATACATGTGTGTGTGTGTGTTATATATATATTTTTTTTTTGTTTCTTTTTTTCTTTTTATTATTATTATTATTTTTTTTTAATGCATTCGAAGGGAGGGTTTGCCTCGCGGTGATGTATCGTTACCTTTTCGTGTACCTTTTTAAAATTTTATTATCTTTTATTTATTCTTACTAGGCTTGGCGCCATTTTCCTGCTGAGTGACTAGTGTTGATGACCCTTCCCTCCTCTCTCCCTGCTCCCTCCCCCTCCTCCCCTCTTCCTTTCCTTCTAAACACCCCTATCCCCACCTCTACCATACACCCAACCCCTTCTCCCCTACCCCTGACTCCACCTCTTCCCACACCCCTCCTCCCTCTTTTCTCTACCTCCTACCCCCAACCCCAACCCTCCTCTTTTCCTTCTAAACACTCCCTCCCCCCTTCCCCCTACCCCCTACCCCCCTGGGAAATTCCTGATTCCGGGTCCCAGACCTTAACTAGCTACTCACGATTCCGTCACGGTAATGTCACCCTTGTGTACGGAACAATAAGAGTTAATTCGGCGTGATGGATACTCTCGCGCAGTCGTACAGTGAAGCCGGTTTACGAAAAGCTAAAATTTACCACTTCGGTTGAATGATACTTGTGACTACATACGCCTAGGAGGGGAAGAAAAGGGGAGAGAGGAAGAGAAGAGAGAGAGAAAGAAAGAAAGAGGGAGAGACGGAGAGAGAAAGAGAAAGAGAAAGAGAAAGAGAGAGAAAGAGAAAGAGAGAAAGAGAGAAAGAGAAAGAGAGAGAGAGAGAGAGAGAGAGAGAGAGAGAGAGAGAGAGAGAGAGAGAGAGAGAAAGAGAGAGAGAGAGACCAAAAGAGAAAGAGAGTAAAAGAGACGCGAAGAGAAAGAGAGAGCTAGAGCAGGCAAGAGAGAGAGAGAAAGAGGAAGAGGAAGAGAGAGACAAAAAATGCCAAATGCTCAACCCAAACCATTCCAACTGCCATGGGGAAAGAAACAAGTTCCGAGAACTAGGAACAGGAGTCAGTTTCCGAGAACGGTCATCGTCTTGGTTAATAAACCTTGTTATGATATGAACTGTTCAGCTCATAAAAAAATCGTCAGAGTGATATCTATCTGTCTAATGACTCTTTTTTTTCATCCGAGACATCTGCGAAATTAGTATTTTTTTCTTTATTTATATTACATTTACCTCAAGTTTCAGGGAAAAGGAAATTAGATTTTTTTTCCTTTTTTTTTTTTACATTATTGTTAGCGGCTCATGAAGTTGTACGATGACGAGAAATGCTTTGTCATACATTTGGCACGGCAGCTGGCGATTATGTGATATTCTTTTTTTGAGAAACGGTATTGGGAATTTGCATAAACTGGTGATGTGCGTCAGTTGTTTCATGTTGATTAGGTACGTGGTTTGAAACGGATGCACAGATGTACACGGGCGCTCAAACGAGCATGCACGCGGACACGTATACGGACACGTACACTGACAAGCACATGTAAACGCACACGGACACCCACACACACACACACACGCTCATGCACCACACACACACGCACACGCACACGCACACGCACACGCACATGTACACGCACACACACACGCATACACACACGCGCACACACACACACACACACACACACACACACACACACACACACACACACACACACACACACACACACACACACACACACACACACACACACACACACACACACACACACACACACACACACACACACACACACACACTTTCTTCATCCTATCTCCCTCTTGTTACCCACACACCCACCCCCTCTCGAGTACCGTACAAAACCGAACATTAAACATTCCTGAATCATCCGGAAGTAATCGCACAAGGCAGTCTGACTCTTCCCCCCCTCCCCTTCCCCCTTCCCCCTTCCCTCTTACCCCTTTCCCCGTCCCACCCCCCCTTGCGCTTCCGTGGGAGAACAGCGCGTGGGGGGGGGGTGGGAAGA
>NW_028234429.1:30994856-31004856 GCF_977035675.1 Penaeus japonicus | reverse complement strand
AGAATTGACGGGAGAGGGGAAGGGGGAGGGGAGGGGGAGAGGTGTTGTGGGTGAGGAGGATAGGAAGAGGAATTGGAGAAGAGGGGGAAATAGGAGTAGGAGGAAGAAAAAAAAGGGAGAAATAGAGATAGAAAAAGAAAACAAAAAGGAGGAGGAGGAGGAGGAGGAGGAGGAAGAGGGAGGGGAAGAAGAAGGGTGGTAGAGAAGTTGAGTGACCATTAGTGATTACGCCGAGTGTTGTGGTAACTGTCGAAGTGTTTAATGGTCGTGGCCGTAATAGAAAAAGAACAGTAGTTATTTATCTTTGCATATGTATGACTGTGTGCTTTTGCCTTTTAAAAGCATGAGTGTGTTTATGTTTTGCATGATTGTATGTATGTGTGTGTGTGTGTGTGTGTGTGTGTGTGTGTGTGTGTGTGTGTGTGTGTGTGTGTGTGTGTGTGTGTGTGCGTGCGTGCGTGCGTGCGTGCGTATGTGTGCGCGTGCGTTCTTAAAATGAGTACTTAAAATATTCCACGGTCTTTCCCTTAAAAAAGAATAATAATAAAATAAAATAATAATAATAATAATAATAATGTGAGGAAAGCGCCATCACCACCCACTCGCTATACGTAAACGAAAAACAATCAGTAATTAACCGCTTATCAGAGCACATTGCGCCTGTTTCGCTCCGTAACGCAAGGCAGGAGAAGAGTCGAATAAAGTTTAAATTAACCTTCGCCGGCAGGAACGCAAGATGAACGGGATATTTAACGATTAGGATGCTGGTAATTCCGTTTGCCGACACGCGCTATGGCCTGATGGCGTTTGCTTTTGTCGTTTGCGCTGCGGGTGGTTCGTGTTAACGCCTGTGTGTGGGTGTGTGGGTGTGGGCGTGTGTGAGATTCTTAATTGTTTGGAGGGTTGTCAGTACCTTTATGATGATAACGGGTTGAGATTACATTCGTGCGTTTACTGAAATCCGTATGTGTTCGTGTGTAGGAATACGGACATGTAATTACGCACAGTCTGCCTCAGATTTCTGCGTTTAAAAATGTGCTTAGATTTCACTCAAACACATGTACATACAACACAGTCATACGCACATATATACAACTAACTCGTACACATGTATATACAACATAACCATACATATATATATAAACCTATGCTGTATTATAAACTCATACACAATGACAATACATGCCATTTCACACACACATACCCAATAACAGCGAATGTATAAATCCACTGATACCCTAAAAAGCAACATCTAAATTCAAAATACTCTATTTCATTAATTAACAAAACGTAGACAATGAAATGAGCTGTTATACTGACGTGTTATTAAGAACGGTTGAGACCCCTAGCGTGTTGCTAACTCAGACCGACGTGCTTCCTCGTTAATTAACATGGAAACGCTAGCTTATCTTTTCTTGAAGTTATATCCACAGGAAAAAATTAACATGTAATGTTTACTCAACTTGACTTCGATGTCGAATAGTAATTTAACCAGTTACTCATAATTGCATTTAGCACGAGTCCCAGACTAGCCTACCTTCCTCCCTGAATAAATAAATCCACAGGTCAGTGCCCGAGTCCTCGTATACACCACTAGGCCGGGATAAGGTCAAATCCTACCTGGGGTATTTAAAAGGTCCCGCTACCAGCCGCAGGACAGACGAGGGTGGGGGGGGGGGCTGTCAGGGGAAGGGGGAAGGAGAGGAGGCGATCAAGGGAAGGGGGAGGGAGGGGGAGGCGGATCTGGTAACACTGCTCCCGATACTAGCTCTGCTGGGGGCGTGGGAGGGGGGGGGATGGTTTCGCTGATTAATGGATTATCCTGGGGGCGGGCGTGTGTGTGTGTGTGTGTTGGGCGAGGGTGGGCGGCGATGAGGCGATACCGGGCCGCTATGATAGCTAGCGGGCAGGCGAATGGGCGCTCAGTTGGGCAGGAGTAGTGACGTTCGAATATTCCAGAACCCGAAGAATGATACTTAAAATCTGCAAGGTCTCGGCGGAAAACTTAAAGACACGCCGGTTTTTGGAATAATTCTCGTCAGTCTCTTGAGTAGTCACATCATAAAAAAGAACGAAAAAAAAGACTTTCTTGGAGAAGTGAAGGGAGTGTGGAGAGCGGGTTAGGTTAGGTTGTAGTACAAGAAAGTTCAGCGTCGTGATGTACTCATAAGTGATAGTGTTTAAATCTTGGCTTTTTTCTCTCTCTCTCGTTATCTCTTAACTGATCGCATTAGTATTTTTTGATGTTTCATACTTATCTCTTTATCTTTCACATTAGACGACGTTTGATATTTAAAGAACGATCGTAAACATAAAAAAAAAATCCCGCGCAATCGTAAACAAGTTTCCCGCCAAAAATAAAACAAATGAACAGAGAAACAACTGTCGTTCTTTTAGCTCTTTCTTCTCTCTCTCTCTCTCTCTCTCCTTCTGGTACCATTCCGACCTCCATGTCACCCATTACGGTTTCGTGAGATGCGTAAATCGTACCTTTGCTCCCACACACCCACGCTGTCTCCCTCACAAGTGTTCATTATCTGTTTTTTTTTTTCCCGCTCTTCATTTCGTCTCATTTTCATAGCGGTTATGGGCTCACCTTCCTTTCGCTTGGTCTCTTTGCCCTTTGCCGCTGTGTCTTCTTCGTTTTTATTTTTATTTTTTATAAATCTTTGGTATTTATATTGTTTGGTCTTTCGTATTCCTATCACTCTTCTTCCATTTCACTATTTGTGCTCCCTTTACTTCTTCTCTATCTAACTCATTAAATAAAAAAAAAAGCTACATCCTATAGAATGATACTTTTTGGCGTTTTGTATTACCTCCCTTTCGATAAGTCACAGGGAAAAAAAAAAAATAGAATGTTTTTTTTTTTTTGGGGGGAAGGGGGTCTATAACCTCCCCCCCCTTTCTTTGCTTCGTTAGGTCTTTGAGATTCCTCTTTTCCCACATTGCCGAAACCCCCCTCGACTAAGACCACCGGAGTGTGCAGAGCGGCTAAAACAAGTCTTTATTCCACTATGACGCAACACTTTCGGTGTCGACTCTTTCGCTCCAGCTTCTACTTCTCGTTCATTCACTTTCTCTTTCTCTCTCCATCTCTTTTTCTGGCTGGTTCTATGTGCAACTCTCTCTCTCTTTCTTTCTTTATATCTCTCTTTCTCTCTCTCTCTCTCTCTCTCTCTCTCTCTCTCTCTCTCTCTCTCTCTCTCTCTCTCTCGCGCACACACACACACACACACACACACACACACACACACACACACACACACATTAGTATATATATGAATGTTTATCTATGGATGTATGTATGTATCTATCTATATATATATTTATATATATACATATACATATACATATACACACATATGTATAGATATACATAGACAAACCTAGCCACGCACACCGCCCAAAGTACGCAGACAATCGGCCGCGTTCATCAGTTCCCTCATTGTGAGGCTGGAACAATGTGCGGCGCGAACAGGCTAAACATAGAGTGAACAATATAGTTCCCTCCAGCAGAGCGAGGTTGCACCTTCACTTGCCATGGCTGCAATGCTGCAACATATCCCAGGGCGACGGTGATTTAGAGGCAAGCTAAAAAGAATGTTGATTGGGTGGAGTGGCTTGGCTTGGCTTGGCTTGGCTATGCCTTTAGGGTGATGGAGAGGGGGGGAAGGGGGGAAGGGAGGGTGGAGGGAGAGGGCGAGTTAGGGTGATGGTGACGCTCACTCTGACTCCTTCCCCCCCTCCCCCTCCCCCTTCCCCTTTCCCCCGCCCATCCCCTCTCCCCCTCCTTATCCTGTTAGTGCCAAAGGGGAAGTTGAAGGGAAGGAAGGAGGGTTGAATGGCCTGAGACCCGGTAGACAGAGTGACTAGCTAATCCAATGAAAAAAAAAAGATAAATTCTTTTCTGTAATATTTTTTTCTTGTATAAGCCTTAATTTTTTCTTAATATCGTTTCCAAGTCTAAATCGAAACTTGTTGCGGTTAAGAGTTCCTCCTTCGGACTTCGCACGGTCGGGAAATTCACACGACGCGCGACACTCAACCGAAGGGTGGATGGAAAGAAGAAGAAGAAGAAAAAAAAAAAATCAGAAAATTATTCGCATTGTCTTCCATTTCCTCGGACTTATTCTTGCATTATTAAACTGCCGATCGATTTTCCTTTCAAACGAAGTCCTTGTCAGCCAAATGACGAAGCCAAGGCAGGGTGACTTCTTCCTTGAGAAGGTCGCAAGACGGAGGGAAATTGGGCGCTGGCAGTTCTGGTTGGTCGTTATTGGCGCTTTCTCTCGAATCTTCTATTATTACGGGTTTTCCTTTTTGGATTCAGCGCATTAGGGAACTGCTCGTTCTCTGTTGCGGTGTGTGGCTTTATATACTACGCGCGCGCGCACGCACACACACACACACACACACACATATATATATATATATATATATATATATATATATGCAAATAACAATATATCAATTTAGTTTAAAGATGACCAAAGAGTTTGCATGCTACAACTCAGGAGGTTTACGAAATTGGATGACGGATTGCAGGTTGCAGGTCGACAAGTGGTTTGGGAAGTCCTTGAAGTACACAAACGCCGTATTATTGCACGGGTCACGTCCTAGACCTGTCCTTGCATCATGCAATGATTGATGACTCCTTCCTCAATGGTAGTTCCATGGTACTAATGGTAGTATACACAATAAACTACCAATATAGAGTAAATGGTCGTTATATCTCCTCCCGCAACCATAGTTAGCTAATTACCATCATCATTTCATTCTTTAAAAGTACCATTACACTGGTATTTACAGTTACCAACCATCCGATTCACGATTTGCCCCCCTTCCCCCTCCCCCCCAATCGATCGCAACCGCAAGTTACCAGTCACAGTTACCATCACAACCGTTACCTACTTATTTACTCTCCGAACTATTTGTGTAGGGGGGGAGGGAGGGAGGGGGGATGAATGGGTGCAGGAGGGGAGGGGAGGGGGGGCTATCACGATATACGGAACGAAATCACCTCCAAATAACACCTTCACCCCACCCCTTACCCCTACCCCTCCCTCCATCCTACCGCCCCACCCCTACCCACCCAGCCAATCCTCTTACCTTCCCCCCTCCCCTCCTTCCCCTCCCCCTCCCCCCTGTGACCAGCTGGGTTGACGTGACGCCTCCCCGCGTGTGAGGCGTCCTTACCGTAACACCTGTTGCTTCCTCGTCACGTGTGGGGTGATTGGCGTGTGCAAGGGGGAGGGGGGAGGGAAAGGGGAGGGTTGAGAGATGACATTGAGGAGGATAGGGGTGGGAGAGAGAGAGAGAGAGAGAGAGAGAGAGAGAGAGAGAGAGAGAGAGAGAGAGAGAGAGAGAGAGAGAGAGAGAGAGAGAGAGAGATAGGGAGAGAGAGAGAGAGAGAGAGGGAGAGAGAGAGAGAGAGAGAGAGAGAGAGAGAGAGAGAGAGAGAGAGAGAGAGAGAGAGAGAGAGAGAGAGAGAGAGAAGGGAGAAAAAAGTCAAGGCGAAAATGACATACCACGTAAGTGGAATGAAGAGAAAAGTGAAGAAATGACAGAGCTGGGCGATGGAGGGAGGGAGGGCGGAAAGGCCACTTCAAAGGGCACTTGCTCACACGCCACAGAAGGTAAGGAGCAAGTGTGTATCGAAATTACACATTCGATGTTTTTTTTCTGTCAGCGATTGAACAGCGTATTAGATTGGCACAGATTAACTCACGAACACAAAACGGCACAATACACATAACACAACGCACACACACACACAAATATGCATCCACCCATCCATCCACCACCCACCCACCCACCCATCCATCCATCCACTCACCCGCCCACCCGCCCGCCCGCCCACTCACCCACCCACGCGCCCAAACATTAATCCTTCACTCCACACACAAGAGTCTCCGCGGGACCGAATACTCAAAGCCATGACCAACGCACGTCAACCTTTCCTCTAATGTCTTGGGGTCACGAACTCACTAAGACCTTTCTTTCGTAGTGGAAGGCAATGCTTCCTTTGGGAATCTGATTAATCTATTTTACGAAGACAACGCGAAAGAAAGGTGTGTGGGTGTTACGGCTGATCGGGGCGCGGTAATGAATTGCGCGGGAACGTTATGTCTAAGGAAATGGCCGACCCGAGAACCTTTTGTGTTACAACGGTCGGACGTTGGAACAGCTGATCGTGAGGTGTGGCGAGTCTCTCTCTCTCTCTCTCTCTCTCTCTCTCTCTCTCTCTCTCTCTCTCTCTCTCTCTCTCTCTCTCTCTCTCTCTCTCTCTCTCTCTCTCTCTCTCTCTCTTTCTTTAATTCCGATATGCATGCAGATCATACTGATAGCCAAGGCGCTCAGTTAGGAACTAAGAAGTGAGAGTCGGAGATCAGTCTATGGCTAACATGGCTGCCACCGCTTGCCGGAGTGTACAGGCAGATAGGGTAACACGCCCACCGCAAACTCCTATTATCCTTTGTTGTTATGCGAATAATAATGGTGACGAGAGAATCATGTCAGAGACGAGATGAAGGAGAAAAGTAGGAATGTCCCAGATGATGACGTCACCACGAATCCGTTATCCTCCACAGGGGTACCAACCGTTCCCTTGGGCGGGCATAGAAGTGCGAATGCCTTTGTATACATGCGTTGCATTATTTACAACTCCGAAAGTTCATTATTCCCTCTTCACGGAAAAATTACGTTCCATTCTTATTCCCGAGTATGTAATCAAGATCCAGATGAAGAATTAACAAACATTGCGCAGCGCTGTTGTTGGCCAAAGGCTTGGGTAATAACGCCCGCCAGAGTGCCTGAAGGTGGAAGACGAACCAGGAAATTCCTAAATATCATGAGCATGACGTCAGGAGGTAGACCTACTTCTGTATTCACTGCTTGGAGTCGTAGCTGGATTAGTAAGGCAGCTAGTGATATAACCTAACCTTATTGGATGCGAGAGCCGAATACACGTGCATTTAATTAAAATACATTGATATAAAAATGATAAAAACAACAGAAGTCAGATGTAATACACGTGGATATAGAAATATAGATATAAAAAATGCTGATGAATACAATTGATGATAAAATAGTTGTCAGATACGAAAACGAACACACGTGTATTCGGAGACATTGACCCTCGCCTAAAACATTGCGTTATAAACCGGAAATAGTGCAAGATGATGTTATGCATGTACTTAGACGTATTTCGCCGCGCTGGCTCATGTACAAACACACTTCATTGCACAAAGTTCATGGTTGTGTTTGTACGCACGTGTCCGTGTGTGTTTGTTCAATAACTGCACCGTGCTTCTTTTTAAAGGATTAAGCTTTTATGTATTTTCATATGAAAATGTATATTTGTGTTCTGCCTTTACCCTCCGAAAGCTCAAACCTTGGCCAAAAATTACGAGTTTATTTTAGCCATAAACAGCAGAAGTTCTACGAAGCAATTTCACCACTCCACGCATTCACATTTCCTCCCCCCCTTTGTATCTCAACAGGCGAGAACACTGACAGATCAAGATACGCTAAAATATGATAAAGATTGCACGCCATTGCGCGGAATTCGGAGCAAATCGGAAGTGCTAATATTGCTACGTTCGCCTCTGCAAACAACCCATTGTACCCGTTGCTCACGGCGGTTTATGCGAAGTGCGGACCATTGCAAAGGCGAATTTGCGGCAGAGATCTTTTATTTCTATTTTTATCTCGTGGGCAAAGGGAGGGAAACTTTATGAAAGTGAGACAAAGCGCTTTATCGGAAAAGTTGGATGCCTTTGTCTACGTTGCTTGTGTTGTTGCAAGATTATTTTTCCCCCGATATCCAGATGAGCATGTGTAGACTGTGTGTGTGTGTGTATGTGTGTGTGTGCACGCGCGCGCGCATATATATGTATATATAAATATATATACATACATACATACATATATACACACATATATTCATATAGTATCACACACACACACACACACACACACACACACACACACACACACACACACACACACACACACACACACACACACACACACGCACGCACGCACACCGTCCATCTTTCTCGTGGAAAAAATGCAGGAAATTATACGATCTTCGCAGTATGAAAAGGCAGAGGGGGGTGGGGGGAGGCGAGGCTGGGAGGAGGGGGAGGGGGGATAGAAGCTTCTCCTGCCTGCCTTTGGAATCTTCTGTGCACGAGGTTCCGGTTCAATACTTGGGGAGTTAGTTCCTCTCTCCCCTCTCCCTCTCCTTTCTCACTCTCCCTCTCCCCCTCTACATCTCTCTCCCTGCCCCTTTCCTCTCTCCCTTTATCTTCCGTCTCGCCCTGTCCCTTTCCTCTCTCCCTCTCCCTCTTCTCTTTCATCTACCTCTCTTCTCTTCCACTTCTCTCTCCTTCTCTTTCCTCCTCATCTCTCCTCTCTCCCTCAACCTCTCTTCTCTCCCTCTCCTCTCTCCTCTCCCTCTCCTCTCCCTCTCCTCTTCCTCCCGCAACAGCTCGTCTACGCCTCTCCTCTCTCCTCTCCCTCTCCTCTTCCCTCTCCCCTCTTACCTCATCTTTCCGCCCTCTCCCCCTTCCTTTTAATCATGTTTTCATCTACAAACTCCACTAACGCTCATTACTCGTTTCAAAGTTTGGGTTCACTTTGTCTTTTTTTCTTGTCAATTATTTTTCCTTCCTTTCTTTTCTCGTTTTTCTCTTATTCCATCTGTTGTCTTTTTTGATCTCTCCCTTTTTCTCTTTATCTTTTATGATGCATCTTTTATAATATCAATCAATATATATTGATTTATAACTGGTTGCCATAGCATAGTATATCAATATCATAACTGATTGATATATTATATTATATCAGTATTATAAATGATTGATATATAATATCAGTATTATAACTTAGTGATATATCATATAACATCAGTATATAAGTATCATAACTGATTAAGATATCATACCTTCAATATTATAACAAATAGACATATATCATATCAATATTATAACTGATTAACTTATCATATATTAATATCATAACAAATTTAACATAACTGACCAGCATATCATATCAATTATAATAACAGATAAACACATCATACACCAAGACATCCTATCAATTGCAAAATAAAACCACCCCTTCGACCTTGCCGTGCGCCAGGGTCATTCTGCTCAAGTATTGCGATCCAATCTCGGCTGCCGTGTTATATCAAGGCGATCCAATTTACGGTCTGTGATTATCTGATCGTATTTAGAGTAGAGGAAGTTGGTGTCATTAGGAAGGGAAAAATGACATTGGGGAATTAAAAGGTTTTGGTTTGGTATTTTGTTGTTTGTTGTTTGTTTGTTGTTTTGGAGTTATGGCGGAAAAGGAAGATTTGATAGGGAATTGCTGAAGGAAAGGAGATTGATATCATTATTGTTATTGTTGTTGATGTTATATTATCCTTATTGATTTTGTTATTATTATTTTTTACTTTGTCAACAATATATCTTCATCTTCGCTTTTGAGTGTTCGTCAATTTTCTTGTATCTTATCATATTTTTTTTTTCTAGTAGCAGCATACTTCGTTTACTTCCTTGGTCCGTCGGCTAGCATTCGGTTTTTTTTTCTTCATCTGTCCCTCAGATCTGCGCTTACTCCCTTCATCTTCATCCGTCCAATCCAATCTGCTGAATGATGTTACAATCAGGGGACTGATAATTCATGCAAAATCTTTCCTATCATCTAGTAGTTCTTTTTATTTTTTATTAATATATTAAATTGTTGTTGAAGATAAAAAAAACTCACATCTCTCCACCCTCTCACCTCTCCTCCATATATCATCCACCGGCCCCTCCTCCCTCTCACCGCCTCACTCGCTATTTCTCTCGCTGCCTCCGTCTCAAACTCGCGCTTCTCTCATCCCCCGGCTCGTCCCCATATCCTCCCCCCACCTTCCCCCCTCTCTCCCCTCATTCCTCCCCCTACCTACCACGTCTCGCCCCTCCTCTCTCCTTTCTCTCTCTCC
>NW_028234429.1:30987356-30989856 GCF_977035675.1 Penaeus japonicus | reverse complement strand
GTAGGTGATGGAGGGGATACGGGCGCACACTGATCATTATATTTTCTTTCGCGCGTTATTTCTCTCTCCAAAAATGGGACGTGTTTTACTGGATGTGTACGTTGCTGATTGTTTATTGTCTTTTGGTTCTCTCCCGTTATTTTCATGTATATTCCTTTCTCTCTTCTCTCTTTCTTTCTCTCTCTCTCGCTTAGTCACTTACTCACTCGCTCACTCACTGTCTCTCTTTCTCATTCTCACTCTTACTACTACTACTCTCTCTCTCTCTTATTTTCTTATCTTATCTTATCTTCTTTCTTTTATCTTTTTTCTTCTTCTTTCTCTTATCTTCTTACAGACTTTTTCACACTCTCTCCGTTCTCTCTCTCTCTCTCTCTCTCTCTCTCTCTCTCTCTCTCTCTCTCTCTCTCTCTCTCTCTCTCTCTCTCTCTCTCTCTCTCTCTCTCTCTCTCTCTCTCTCTCTCTCTCTCTCTCTCATTCTCTCATTCTCTCTCTTCTCTCTCTCCTCTTCGTCTCCCTTCCCACCACCCCTCTCTCTCCTTTCCTCCTTCCTTCCTCTCCCTTTCCTCCTTCCTCCCTCTCCCTTTCTCCCTTCCTCCCTCCCTCCCCACTCCTCTCCTAAATCAAACAAATACCTCTAAAACCAGAAGAGGGGGAGGGAGACGGGGGAGGTGGAGAAAGGAGGGGAGGGGAAGAGGATTTAGCGAAGAGAAAAAAAAAAGAAGCAAAAAGAAGGACACAGTTTTTCGAAAGACTAAGTGAGGCTCCAGGAAAGATGGAGGGCTTGGGAACCCGGTAACTTAAGGTGCCATTAGGAAGAGAGGCGGTTGAGGGTTGGGGAGGGGGGATGGGGAGGAAGAGGGGGAGTGGGAAGGAAGAGGGAAGGGGAGGGAGAGTGGAGAAGAGGGAAGGGGAGGAAGAGTGTGGAAGAGGGAAGGGGAGGGAGAGTGAGGAAGAGGGAAGGGGAGAAGAAGGGAAGAGGAAGAGGAAAGGGAAGGGGGGGTGGGGGGAACGAGAGGGTGGTACGAGATGGAGAGGGGAATGAGGAAGCAAATAAGGAAATCAAAAGATGAAAGAGAAGAGGAAGATAAAGGAAGGGGAGAAAGGAGAGAGAGAAAAGGAGGGGGAGGGGCGATGAAATAAGAAAAGAAGGAAATGAAAACATGGAAAAGCTGAAGAAGAAAATAAAAGTAGGAAGAAGGACACAAACACACGCACACACACAAACAAACATACACACACACTCCGTCCGTAATCCGCGCATGTGCCTCAGCTGTGTGCAGCAAACAGCGCAAGAGCAAGAGTTTGATCAGCAAACACAGGAAGCGCCCACAGCTAATAGCACGGCCTGTGACGTGCTGTTCCCGGAGAGAGCACAGACCGCACATGGGGTGTTCGCAACTGCTTTAGTACATTTGCTTTTTTTTGCGACAGAGTCAATGTCTGGAAGGTACGATTAGGGGGAGAATTTTGTGTGTAGTGTCTCTCTCTTTCTCTCTGTCTCTCTATCTATCTCTATATCTCTATCTTTCTCTCTCGCTTTCTCTCACTCACTCGCTCTCTCTCACACACACACATACACACACACACACACACACACACACACACACACACACACACACACACACACACACACACACACACACACACACACACACACACACACACACACACACACACACACACACACACACACACACACACACACACACACACACACACACAACAAACACAAAAACACAAACACACACACGCAAACTCACTTTTATATATGTATCTGTATGTGCTCACATCTATAATATTACACCCTTCAAACATGATAAAAGTGATATAAATCTTACAACTAGATAAACTTCAACCTAAAAGAACACACTTACATTCATCTGACACTCGTACTGACAGACAGGCAGACAGACAGACAGACAGACAGACAGACAGACAGACAGACAGGCAGACATACATACATACATACATACATAATGACACGTAATCAAACAATCACATTGTTTCAACCTCCTTTTCACGGCGATAGGCCTATCCGAGGTAGGAAATTTGACTTTGAGATAAGGAAGAAAATATATGTATTTCTCTTGAGTGTTATTATTATTATCCTAGATTTATTTATTTTATATATATCTATTGATGATTATCAACTTAATTTTGTCCGAGGTGGTGCCTGGTTCGTTTTCTTTTTAATAACTGGTTCATATTTCTCCAAACTCGTTTTATTTTCTTGATCCCGTTAAACACCTCCTGTCCTACGCGCCCTCCTTATTCCTCTCTCCTCCCCCCCCCCAAACTCCCTTCCTCTCCCCTCCCCTCCCCCACCCCCTCTCCCTTCCCCTTCCCCCAAGCCATGCTTATTATACAATATCCTACGACCTACGCCTCATTTATCCTTCACCTCCTCCTCCCCCCTCCCCCCCTCTAAATCCCGCTACTTCCCTTAGGATAAAAGTTCAGGTTGAGCGACTTCTAGGAATCCTTCTCGGGCGGTCAC
>NW_028234429.1:30974856-30982356 GCF_977035675.1 Penaeus japonicus | reverse complement strand
TCATTACTATTTATTATTATCATTACTATTTATTATTATCATTACTATTTATTATTATCATTACTATTTATTATTATCATTACTATTTATTATTATCATTACTATTTATTATTATCATTACTATTTATTATTATCATTATTATCATTATTCATTATTATTACCATTACTATTTATTATTATCATTACTATTTATTATTATCATTACTATTTATTATTATTAGCATTATTCCTATTATTATCATTATTATTATTAGTAATAGTATTTTGATATAATTTTTATTTGCTTTGATATGATTTTTTTTTGTCTAGGTGTTGTAATTCAATGTTGTGCCTACTATGTTGAATTATGCGTGTGTGCATACGTGTGTGCATACGTACATGCGCGCATGGGTGTGCATGACTACATGCAATCAGAAATCCCTACATGTATTTCCATTCCTCATTTCTCTCTCTCTCTCTTCCTTGCAGGTCCTGGACATCGGCTTTAACCTGATCACTCGAGTGCCCCTGAATGGGTTCAGGGCCGTCACGTCCCTGACCCTGCTCGCCCTGGACGGCAACCCCCTCAGCACCGTCCCTGAACAGGCCTTCGCCCACCTCAACACCACCCTCAGGGGATTCTCCGTCGGTAGGTTTGGTGGAGGTCTTTGATTCTTTTTTCTTTTTTTTTTTTTTTTTGTAATATTTTTCTCTTTTTGTTTTTTATTTCGTTATTTTTATTATTTTTCTGTCTCTTTCTGTCTATCTTTCTCTTCTCTCTCTTCTCTCTCTTCTCTCTCTCTCTCTCTCTCTCTCTCTCTCTCTCTCTCTCTCTCTCTCTCTCTCTCTCTCTCTCTCCTCCTCCCTCTCTCTCTCTCTCTCTCTCTCTCTCTCTCTCTCTCTCTTCTCTCTCTTCTCTCTCTCTCCTCTCTCTCTCTCTTCTCTCTCTCTCTCTCTCTCTCTCTCTCTCACTCTCTCTCTCTCTCTCTCTCTCTCTCTCTCTCTCTCTCTCTCTCTCTCTCTCTCTCTCTCTCTCTCTCTCTCTCTCTCTCTCTCTCTCTCTCTCTCGCTCTCTCTCGCTCTCTCTCGCTCTTTCTCTCTCTTTTTCTCTTTTTCTCTTTCCCCATTCAGTTTGTCTCCCTTTCTCTCTTTTTTATGCTTATCTCACAAATGCTTATTAGTTGATATTCCTTCTTTAATTTGCATAAAACCCTCCACATGCCGCCAGGGGTTGATATCAGCATAACTGAAATTGCAAAGCCTTAATGAGAAATTTCTGGCAGTTGCATGATCCCTTAATGAATGCCTTGCTTGCAGGCGGGAGGTTCCTGCAGTGTGACTGCCGCGTCGCCTGGATCACAGAGTGGATCCGGGACTACGACCTGCAGGTGACGTCACGCGAGCGCCAGCCCCAGTTCTGTGGCCAA
This sequence comes from Penaeus japonicus, assembly GCF_977035675.1. Taxonomy (NCBI): domain Eukaryota; kingdom Metazoa; phylum Arthropoda; class Malacostraca; order Decapoda; family Penaeidae; genus Penaeus; species Penaeus japonicus. The sequence goes on along the minus strand of NW_028234429.1, from coordinate 30,980,949 downwards.
CCGCCGGAGTTACGCGAACGCTCCTTCTACCAGGTTAACCCCAGTGACCTCGCCTGCAACGCCTCGATCACGGAGGACCCGCTCTTGCCGCCGTCGGAAGCTACCACCGTGAGTGTCAGGACGACCTCTACCACGACCTCCACCACGGCCACGACCCCTCTGACGACGACCGCTCCGCCACCTACCACCACCACCACCCAGCAACCGGCGCCAGCGGAACCTGACGTAAGATAATCGGCGATGGGGATTGCAGGATTGTTGACGAAACGAGGCGTAGCAATCCGGTTCCTAACTGATAATCTTTTTTGTTTTTTGTCTCGTGGAATGTATTTTTATTTTTTTCTTTGATTCTTTGACTTATATATTCCATATATTAACCTAGAGTGATTTTTTTTTTCTTTGAGAAAAAAAAAAAAAATCACATACCCGCGTCCCCGCGCCTACCAATCCCTTCGTGTTCCCTCCTGCAGGCGACGTCCTACCGCCCGGGCACCGCCATCAGGCCCGAAATCGCCAGCCGCTCAGAGGAAGGCCCCACCGGAGTCGGGAGTGTCGGCAGCATCCAGCGCGGCCCCGGAGGAGAGAGTCCTTCTGGAGGAGGCTCAGCGGGACGCCCTACCACCTCGACTTCTTCGTCGCCCTCCTTCGACCTGCCCCCCACGCGGTCCCAGCAGCGCCCCCCGAGGATCGAGCGCCCCCCGTCGCAGCCCGTGCCCTCCGCCTCCAGGCCCAACCTCGTCCTCAGGACCAATGACGACGAAAGCGCCGACGACTTCTTCGGGGCGAGGGCGCAAGTACCCTACGTGGAGGAGGTGAGACGGAGGAGGGAGACGGACGATTTTTTTGTCCTTTTATAGACATATATGCTAGGATATTTGTCTTATGAATATGATATGTGCATAACAAAAAGTCAAACTAGATGTATTTCGAGAAAATTCTAATTATAATAGCTCTTATGATCATAAAAAGATTTTTTTGTGATTAACACATACCATTTGCCTTCAGGTTATCGTTCAGCACGCCTACAGGAAAGATAACTCGGTCATCATTCAGTGGGATTCTGAAGTGTCTAATATTCTTGGCTTCAGAGTCGTTTACAGGCTCTTCGGTGACAAGAATTTCAAGGTGGGCTTTCAGGTTGGAGTTCCTGAAGTCCTTTTTATTCAAATTTTGATTACAATTTTATTCACATCGGTACAGGAGAATAGCTTATCAAAGAAAACATAATTAATCTTCCTTTCCGAGGGGAGACTTGGTTATTTTGGGTGTACTCTCCTCATCATAATCATCCCCACACTCCTGTGAAATCATTCTTCTTCTTTTTTGTGTTATTTATTTTTTTTTTCAATTAATTCGACTCAAACCAATCAAATCCCAATCCATCTATATCATTAATTCAGCCTAACTAATCCTTTTCCCCTTCGACAGCTGGGTCCTCCCCTCGCGGCCTCAGAACGAGAATTCAAAATCAAGAACGTCCCGACCCAAGAATGCATCGTCGTGTGCGTCGTTTCGTTGGAGGATGTGAACGTCACCCCTAGCAAGTAAGTTACTATCTCCCCCTCCCCCGACCCCCCCCCCCTGACTATTCACTCCTGATATCGAGAGTAAAGTTATTGGGCTCTTTAGGCAAATTTGGAATATCGAAAAAAAAATTGAAATAAAAGTATGTAAGATGCCCCTTTTGATATTGATATAGATATATTGATATTGATTTTTTTTTTTTTTTTTAACCGCGTAGGATATTTTGGGATGTGTATTTTTATCCATCTACTTAAAAACCGTGTTATTATTAGACCTTCGAAAGAGACTCACACAACCCCCTCTCCCTCTTCTCCTCCCCCTCCCTCTCCACTTCCCCCTCCCCCTCCCCCCTCTAGCGTCCAGCACTCGCAATGCCGCGAGATCCGGACGGAGACCTCGGCGGCGATGCACATGGACACCATCATCATCGCGGCGTCGGCGGCCATCTGCGGCACCGTCATCATCGCCGTCATCGTCTTCATCTGCTGCAACCGGAAGCGCGGAAGCCATCGGGACGAGAAGAATGGGATCCCCGCCGTGCTGAGCCCCGCCTCGCCCCCCCTCGCCTCCCTGGGCACGCTGGGCTCGGGGACACTCGGCGGCGGAGGGGGACACAAGGCGGACTGGGACACCATCTCCATGTACTCGCAGCGGTCCATCCCGAGGGCCAGGATGTATCACATGGATAAAGGTATGGGTGGTGGTTGCGTGCGGGCGGGCGTGCGGGCGTGCGTGCGGGCGTGCGGGTGGGTGGGTACTTGGGTTTTCATCCCTTCTTGTTTTTTTTTTTTTTTTTTTTTTTTTTGCTTTGTTTGGATTAGCTTTTGTTTTATTATTCTTTGTCTTACTTTATGTGTTTTTTTGTCCTTGTTTTTTGTTCTTTAATTATTTTGTTTTTAGTTTTTATTTTAAGGGGAAATGGTTCCTTATTTCCTTTTTTTAATATATCTTTTATTATTATTTTTATCCCTGTTTTGTTTTTGTTCTTTGCTTTGATTTCTCCCTGTCTGGGATTCTGATTTTACCGTGTTCTGCTTCTGCTTATGTGTTGATTCCTATGCAATCTACGGCTGTGAGCTTATCCTTTTTTCATGAAAGATTTTACTCGAGTTTTCATCTTCTAGAAAGGGTGAGGAATATAAGATAATAATAAGATTAAGATATGTACTCCCCTCACTTAATTATCACCACACGTCAAAAAGTCAAGTCATGACGTCACACCCCCAACCTCGTCGCCGCCGCCGTTGTCCTTGTTGTCATGGCGACCTCTCCCGCAGGCTCTGTCAACAACGGCTTCATTCCCGACGACGCGCGCTCCCACATCTCCCACGCGTCGTCCAAGCACATCCCACGACCCCGCACGATGGCCGACGGACAGAGCCAGAGGTCGTACTCGGCTCTGAGCGCCGCCCACCTCCGCCATACGCCCGCCTTCAACCCCGGGCTCGGTCTCTCTCGACAAGGTGGGTTTCCGGAGTCGCCCCTTGAGTCGAGGATGAGGGCGGCGTTAGTGATGCTGCTTCTCTCTCTGTGCGCGCCTCCTCTCCTCTCATCTCCTCGCCTGGGTATTCTCCGTCTCCCTCCTTCTCTTCCCTTCCATCTGAGGGGTTTCGGCACTTGCTCGAGGCGAAGGAGGGAGATGGAGAGAGAGAGGAAGAGAGGAGAGAAAGCTTTTAGTTTGGTTTAGAGGTTGACGGTACGAAGAGAGGAAGAAGTAAGGGAATTAATCGATAGTTGTTTCATTGGGAGCTTTTTAGGTGATGCTGGTTCGATGTTGCTAAACCAGAGTGATAGTAAGTGTATTTGCTTTGCTTTATTAGTAGGTTAGGCTACAAAAACTCCCGGAAATGTAGTTTAAAAGTACCGTTAATTCATGAATATTAGTCCTACATACCCTTATGCATTTACCTTGTATCAAATTATATTCTACCTTTCTCTTTGCTCTCTCGATGCAGTTTCATGTGCTCCTTTGTGAATAATATGAAGATCTCCATGTTAGATTTTTTCGACCACATATCTATGAGGTGGAGGGAGCGCTTCATTGCTAGAACCTTCTCTTGTGTCAGGATTGGGGATTTCGGGGCAAAAAAAGACAAAGAAAATTTATGATAATTTGTCTTTATAGAGGAAGTCCCTAAGGCGTCCGTCCTAGTTAATTTCTAGAATGTTAAAACTGTTGTCTTATAATTTTCTTTGTCTTTTTTTTCTCATTTCCTTAAGGATGGATTTCAGGATGTTTATTTTCCTAAGCTTATTGCCTTATTTTTTATTTTTTTATTTTTTTGCTTTTTCTTTGCATGATTCTTCCAGGTGTATCTCTCAAAACCTTTGCCTTGGTCATGACTTCTATTTCATGATTGTACATGTGGGAACAGCTGACTTATGTGAGTTTTTCTTTCCCTCGTCCACCCCCCTACCCCCTCCCTCCCCTTTCCGGCTTACACATCGCAATAGATAGATCTCTAGACAGCACCGCTCGTATATCTCATCATTCAGTACCTGTCTGTGTAGTTTTAGCATCTATGATAATGTTTTGTGAGTTTTCAGTCAGGTTCAAAATTTCAGACTGTGATTGTGACTTCTTAAGTGATCGTCTGTCAGTGCAGTTATATATATATATATATATATATATATTTATATTATATATATATATATATATATATATATATATATATATATAAATATATATACGTATGTATGTATGTATGTATGTATATATGTATATATGTATATATGCACACAGATACAACCACGAGACTTGTATGATTGTACAGACAGACAGACATAAAAAACGAAATAAAGAAATACAAATCACGCAGTAGACACCAAAATCCTGCAAAAAAAACTAGCAATACCCGCCACCCCCCCACTGAGAAGCGAGTCTACAACGTTCTCGTATATTTGTAGACTCGACGGCTAGCCTGTGGCAAGACGCTCTCTTGCGCAATGATATCTACCTCCGTCAGCAGGGTCTAGTCAAGCTCTGACAACTTCATGGGGTCTGGTCTGTCTGAGGTACGTCCTGGCCTCTGCGTCAGATTCGTGTAGAGCTCTGACCTTGTAGTTCTGCACTAACCGGTAGGCGAGTGTTGCTGAGGACCGAGGGTAGTGCGCGCTACTCGGTACTCGGCACTCGGTACTCGTAGATTGGATCACTGGCTGTCAAGTAGTGGCTGAGGCATTAGTGTTGTTCACCGTATGCAGTAGAGAGTAGTAGAAACATCGTGTAGCAATCATCATTAACTGTTTTCTTCTTTTTCACTGAGAATGGTTGCAGTTGCACTTGTTAAGTTCGTCGTGGTTGCAAGTATAGCAACTGTCATAACTATTATTGTTATCCTAACAGCCATCATTTTTTTTTGTTGTTGTTGCTTCTTTGGCCTACTCGTGCTTGCTTCTCTCCTGCATGCTTGTCTTTCGCTCTGCTTGCTTTATCGTCATAAGGCTGCTGCTTTTTTATTTCTTTCTGCTTCCACTGCCTGTTTGTTCGTTTCTTTGTATCTTAGTAGTCTATGACTTGATTCTGGATCTTGTATTTTGAACATAATGGCTATATGATTTCTGTGTTTAACATATATACTTTCTGGGTGTTTTTTTTTCCATTTCACTTTATTTATCAAATCCCCCAAAGAGCATTAACATGTACAACCTATATTCTCTATCTTCCTCGATATTAATCAATGGTTATTTACCAGTTTTCTTCCCGACAGACCTGAGCCTGTCGCGGCAGTCGCTGGCAGCCTCGCAGTTCAGCGCCGGCGGCTTCGGCACGGGAATGGCAGTCAACCCCAACGCCTTCGGGATGGGCGCCGCCTCCGCAGGACTCTCTCGCGCCGCCTCCCAGCGCAGCGACCGTCGGCGACAGCGATCCAAGTCCCGTGACCGCGCCGGATCCCGCCTCAGCCACGCCGGGTCCACGCACTCGCTCACCGGCTACGACACCGACAACTGGACCGACCACGACATGGACATCTACGTCGCTAGGAACCCCACGCGAGGCGGCCTCGTGCAGCTGTAGGCCTCCGGAGCTTGAGGCCGCGTCCGGTTACAAAACTCCTCCTTTTTTCTCATAGGGGGGGAGAGTTCGTTCATATGTGGAGCTCGAGTAAGAGCTTCGCTCGGTCGTAGCGTAATAACTGTAGGATGATGTCGCGTCGCGTTCTCCCTCCTCTGGCAAGGAAGCTTCATCGAAGCGAATAACGAACAAGGCGCAACTCGCTACGGGGAACGAAGCGCTTTCGCTCGTTCTATCACCCCTGTTGTGATGTTTTTTTTATCTTCCCGCAGCTCAATCATGACTGTTCGACTGTGTGTGATTGCCCAAGTGGTAGTAGCTGTGCAAGGCAGGTTGTGATTGCATTTTTTTTTCTTTTTGTGTGTATATTTTTTTTTTTTTTTTTTTTTGTTTGTGTGTTTTTTTTTTTTGTTTGTTTGTTTTTGTAATGTCTGTATCTTTGTATGTTTATTGTATGTGTGTGTGTGTGAAAAAGAAATACAATAGGTCTATAGAGAAAGTTATAAGATAGATAAAGTTATAATAACTTTATAATCCGAAATTAAAATTTATAA
>NW_028234429.1:30959856-30969856 GCF_977035675.1 Penaeus japonicus | reverse complement strand
GTAGTCGAGACTTTGATTCGTCTCGGCGCTGGAGTTAAAGTCGAGGCTCTTGTTGATGTCTGAACTCTTGGCCTGCTTAAGGGGAATGTTAAGGTTGACCTGAGGTCGGGCAGCCTCGACGCCACTGCCGACTGAAGCATTGTAGTTGGAGTCGCTGCTGGAGGGTGAAGGAGTGGGGAGTGACCTCAAGGCGTCAGACTTACTGCGTCCGTCGGTCTGACTTCCGATGGGGTTGACTGGCGTTGGGTGTGGGTAGTCGTAACCCATGAAGGCCTTGGAGGAGGATGTAGGAGGAATGTCATAGCCGGGATGGAAGTCTTGCAGGTCCTTGTGTTGCTGCAACAAGCGATCCTTCACGGAATTGAGGTAGGCCTTCTGGCTAGGTAGGTACGACTTGGCTTCGCTGAACATCGCTTCGGGGTCTTGAGGATTACTTCCCTGTCCTGGCAGAGGCGTCAGGTAGCCAGAACTCGAAGTCACCGACACAGACCGAGCGGTTTTCCCTTGGAAGCCGTTCATTCCTTCTAGAGCTTTCCTCGGGGTGAAAGGTGCAGGGGCGCTCTTGAGGCCTCCCGACCTGCCCTCCCCATTCACGGTGCCGTTGACGACGGAATTGCTGCGGGAGTACACGGACACGGGCGTCGGCGAGGAGATCGTGCTGATCTTGCGAGTGTTTGCGGCTGCTCGTTCCTTCCAGCTGGGCTTCTTGCGACGGCAGCACCGCCTCGGGCAGCAACAGCAGAAGAGGATGGCAACGACGACGGTGGTGGAAGTGGACACTGTGGTGGCGATGGCCACGGGCGTGATGACGTCATCGTCCCTCAGAGTGACAACCTCCTCACAGTACTGCGTCATGCCTGACTCCAGCAGCTTCATGTAGGAGGTGTTTGACTCCTCCTCCGCCACTGACCTTCTTCGCCGAGTGACGTACGTAAACCTCTGTCCCTCTGGCTGCTCTGTCGTTGAAGTGCTCTCGGTCGTGAAGTCATACGTGAAGGACTGTTCGGATGGGCCTTCCTCTTCGTTAAACTCGTATATGAATCTCTGACGCGGTGTCGTGGGCGGCAGAGACGGGATCGGTGGCGGAGGAACATTCCTTGGGTTGAAGTCGGAGTTGACCACCGACGGGAGGTTGAAGGGGGAGCCCGACGAGAGGGGCACGGCGATCCTCTGCCCGGTGCTCGTGTATACAAAGGTCGTCCCGGGGTCAGGCGGGGGAGGGCGAGGCGGCCGATGGCTGGGCCGCGGGGGAAGGGCGGGCACAGCAGGTATGATGGACGGGAAGGAGTTGCTACTTGGACGTTGAGAGTTTGGCGGCGGAGGCGCATTTGGGGGGAAAAACTGTGCGACGTCTTGTGGGTTTTGATTCACTGGTGTATTGGGTGGGGAGGGTGGGAGGGCGGGAGGAGGAGGCACTCTTACACCTGAAGGGCTTTTACCTCCCACTGCTTGATGGTCAGCACCAGACTGCACACTGCGACCTCTTGCAGCCGTTCTTACAACTTCGGGATCCCGAGGCACATGCCGATGAGGCAGCACCTCGGAGGTCATATCCTTAGCCGCAGTTTCTCCATCTGTGTTAAGATACTCTGCTACCTGCACGTCTGTGAGGGAATTGAAGCAAAACACATAGGCTGTACCTGGCTCCAATCCCTCCACAGTGTAGTGATTGGTGAAGTTCTGGACAGGCTCGCCGCCGCGACTCACCAGCACCACCTCTGTCTCGTTCTCGTCGCCGAAGCGGCGGTACAAGATCTTCCAGCCGAGCGGTCGAAGCACCAAGGACTCTCGCTTCCCTCGAGGGTCTTTGTGCTGAATAGTGACGTTCCACGACATGCTTACTCGCCGCACTTCCCGTGAGAGGACGACCTTCTCTGTCTCCACGAAGTAATCTTCGGCGCTAACGAACGGCACGACCCGAGGGGAGCTGGTGGTTGTAGAGGTCGTCGTAGTCGTCGAAGAAGTGAGCGGCGGGGTGAGCTGGGCCCTCGTGAGCGTCCTTGCATCGAGGCAATGGTCGGGTCGCGTGAAGAGGCGATGGTCTTGGATGGGCGTGAGGCAGAAGGTGTAGCGCGTGTCCTCCTCGAGCCCGTGGAGGACCTCCGTGAAGAGCGACTCGCCGGGAACCCAGTCAGCCCTCTCGGCCTTGTACCTCTCGAGGCGCATCCTGGTGGGTCCCGCCAGCCGGGGATCCTCGTCGGCACGGCGAAGGGTGACGGCCCAGGAGAGGGGCGCCGCGTCGAGGTCCCTCCGAGCGGAGGCGTAGAACTGGGCCTCGACCCTCCAGGACACGAGGAGCGCCTGGTGGTTCAGAGCCGTCACGTTGAGGAGGTGGAGGGCGTCCAGGGCGGCGGCCAGCGCCCCGTCCACATCGTCGCCCACGAACACCACCTGGCTGTGGTTGTCAGACTCCTCCGCCGGGCAGGCGTCCGCCTCTGGAGGGAAGGAAGGAAGGAGTCAGAGCAACAGACAGAACAGTGGAACATTTCACACTGACAGCCATCTTGTTTGTCTTGATTTGACTTGTGTGGCATATTTGGGAAGACTGGATGTGTATATATATTGTATGGATATATATATGTATATGTGTATGTATGTATATATATATATATATATATATATATATATATATATATATATATGTAGATATACAGATATATAGACATATATCTATACCTATATACATGTGTGTGTGTGTGTGTGAGAGAGAGAGAGAGAGAGAGAGAGAGAGAGAGAGAGAGAGAGAGAGAGAGAGAGAGAGAGAGAGAGAGAGAGAGAGAGAGAGAGAAACAGAAAGAAAGCGAGATAAAAAAAAAACACACACACACACATGCGTGTATACAGCCTACAACGGGGTCAGCAAGAACTACCCACCTGTAAGCGAAGTCACGGGTCGATGGCGGAGGTGCAGCGGCGTTGCGCAAGAGGGCGCCCTGACCGCCGCTGACCTCCTGCCGCTCTGACCCTCCAGCATCCACAGCGAGTCACAGTCACAGGACCATGGGTTGCCTGCAGACGAAGACCAAGTAATAATTGTTCTCATAAAAAAAAAATCGTCATTCAAATAAATGTAATCACATAAAAGATATAAAGTAATACATAACACCTTATGTATAAACTAACGATTTTGTTGTGTATGATTAGAGAGGTTACGTCAGAGAAAGAAAGCAGAGAGAGAAAAAAAAACACAAAAAACAAGAACACATGATCTAAACAGCGCATTGACTTGATAAGTTAATTAGAATTAATACATAAATACATACATACATATATATATATATATATATATATATATATATATATATATATATATATATATATATATATATATATATATACATATACATATATATGCATGCAACAAAAAGTATCCAGTTGATGTGATGGTAACAAAGAACAAAGGTACTCGTTATATTTAGTGTAGCACATATCTACATCATATTTATTAATTAACACCTATGAAAATAGACCTAACACATAGACACACACACACACACACACACACACACACACACACAAAACACACACACAACACACAACCCCCCCCACCCCCACACAATCCCCCCACCCCACCCCCACCCCCCCACAGACACACAGACACACACCACAAACAGCAACGCATAAGCCCAAAGGCACACACCTGCGAGGTTGATGTCAAGAAGCGAGGCAGAGAGGTTCTTGGGGTCGAAGGCGCGAAGAAGATTGTCACTTAAGTCGAGGAGTTGTAGGCGGGGCATGTTGCTGAAGGCGCCGCCGAGGATCTCTGTGGAAATGACATGTCTTGGTCATCTCTTTCTTGGGTGCGTGGAGTGGTATGTGTTGTGTATTTTTATGTGTGAGAGTTCTATTGATGATGGGATGGGTTTTATGGCTCTCTTTGGTATACGTGAAGGGGTATGTCTTGTTTGGATTTTTATCTCTCTCTCAGAAGGAAGCATGTACCGTATGGATTTTTGTCTCTCTCGTTGGTGCATGAATTATCATGTATGATATATTTTTATCCGTGATTGAGAATATATGTCAAGATAGTGAGTGTTGTTTATGGAGATCCTTGCTATATGAAGTGGTATACTGGTTAATTCTTACTTATGAGAACCGCTGTGTGGACTTTAATGTATTTTGTATTCCTTGATAAATGAACTGGCATGCGCATTTTTTATATATGAAGTATCTCTATATAATAATTGTAGAAGTCTTGTATGGTATATTGCTTGGTTAGGTTAGGTTGGTATGTACATTTCTTATTTGAGATTAAGAAGCCTTGTTAAGATGGTATGAGTTGTGATTTTGAAATTCCTTTTTTTCTACATGAAATCATGTGATTACTATGTATTATATTCAGTTATGTGATATATCTATTGTCATTGTGACAATAGATATGATAAGTCATATTGCAGAATGATTACTCAAATATTATTTACTAAGAGCAATATCAGTGTAAATTCAAAAGGAAATTTGATAAGTCATCAACTGAAATAAACTAAGACCAACATTAATGATAAAGCACCGTGTTGATACAGTGGTATCAACACTATAAACAAATCATGTTTATTGAATTATTAGACAACAATTTCGAAATTCTGCTGAATTCCATCTCCAGGTCTGAGACGATTGACCCATCTTTCAACAAATCGCGCCTACGGTGGCTTTTTCTTCTAGCAAAATAAGCAAAACGTTATCAGGGTAACGTAATACAACTTACAGAAACAGCAGATTTACCCAACACACCTTCAACACCAAAAAAAAAAAAAAAAAAAGAAAAAAGAAAAAAAGGTAATGATAATAATAATACGTAAAATAATAATAATAACAATTACAATAATAATAATAATAATAATAATAATAATATAATAATACCACAAGTAAAAAAAAAAAAAAAAATCCAAGGAACTAACTCGAGATCTTATTCGAGGAAAGGTCGAGATTGGTGAGCCGGTCGAAGGGCCTGGAGAACTGCTCAGGGAAGGCCGTGAGGGCGTTGTGGGCGAGGGTCAGGTGTCTGAGGGACGTCCTGAGAGGCTCCAGGTTGAACACCGTCAGGCTGAGTCCTGGGGAAGATAAGCCGAGACGCGCCTGGGTAGCTGCGATCTGCGGAGAGGAGGGCGGCTTAGATACAGGTGGGGATCGGGATTGGGATTAGGGATTTGACGAGGAGTGAGTTTGGATTTTGTAATGATTCAGATTCAATGGCGTTCTCTTTCTTTTCTTGTCTTATTTCTCAGTATCGCTCTCTCTCTCTCTCTCTCTCTCTCTATCTATCTATCTCTCTCTCTCTCTATCTCTCTCTCTATCTATCTCTCTCTCTCTCAGTCCATCCCCTCCCTCCCCCTACCTTCCCCTCCCTACGCCCTCTCCTTTACCCCCTCCCTCCCCCTCCCCCCTTCCTCACCTGGCCAAGCAGATTGTGATCGAGATGCAGCTGACGAAGGCGATGAAGGTTGAAGAGCAGCGTGCCCTCGGGAAGGTGGTTGATCCGGTTGTGGCGCAGATCCAGCACCTCCAGCCTCGTCAGGTTAGCCACCGCCTCCGGCACGCCCGCGAGGAGGTTGTGGGCCAGCACCAGACGCGTGAGGGTACGGGCGTGGGCGGCCAGGGCATCGGGAAGCACCTCCTTCAAGCCGGAGCTAACGATGCTAAGGATCTCCAGCGACCCGCCGTCGTCAGGAGAGCCCAGCCCCTCGCCAGTCAGCCTCGGGATCCGGCAGGAGAACAGGGACAGTTCCCGCAGGAACGGGGTGTCCGGCAGGGTGTCCGGCAGGGTGTCCGCTTCCTCTCTGGGGATCAGGTCGAGTCGTGTCAATAGAGTCACAGCCACCGTCATAATCAGGCTTTGTTACTCATGCCTGGCCTGGCGCCCGTGGGTATGACGCGTGCCCCGGGCAAGGTGATAAGGTCAGGACGCGGCGGTAGCGATTGCAGTGGTAAAGATGGAGGGGATATGATAATGATAGGAATAGCAATACAGGTGATGATTATGATAAGAATGATAATGAGGGTGATGGTGATGGTGGTGACGGTGATGGTGATGATGATGATAATGATGTGATGATGAGGATAATGATAATAATCACGAAAATAGTAATCATAGTAATGATATTAATAATGGTACCAGTAATTTGATAACGATGATGCTAATGATCAAACTATAACAATAATAATTATCCCTATCCTCATTATAACATAAATCAAAGTGATAATAATGATGACAAAAAAAAAAAAAACGGGTAGCAACAACTTCATCCCAAAAGAAAAGAAAAGAAAAAAAAAGCAAGAAATGAGATAGCATCACACTACATCAAGTGTTGAACGTAAGAGGAAGTGTGTGATTTACTCAAGGTCCTATCTATATTTAGGTGTTCTTTTACCATTAAGTTAATCACTGTTTAAATAAATAACTAGACAGTAATTGCTCACTAGTTTACGGAATAAACCGACTTATTTACATTTCAAATGGATAGGTGATCATAACATTCATTATAATACAAGCTGCATAACACGTACATATATTTAATTGATTTGTGATTCGTTGGCTGTAGAGATACCAATGTTTACTTTAATGTTTTTTATTATTTCCATGGTTATTAATGGTTTATCATTTATTATCTGTTATTCCATTATTATCATTCAATCTTTATTTTATTTTATCATTATTTTTTATAGAGTATTATTTCAGTGTGAGTTTTGGTGGTATTATTTAGTGAAAATGAGTAGAGGAAGATGAAGTGAAAGAGACGAATGATGATGGTGGTGATGACGATGGTGGTGATGACGATGGTTGTGATGACGATGGTGGTGATGACGGTGGTGGTGGTGATGGTGGTTACTAATAGATATCAAATTCTTTCATCATTACAGTAACTATACTATATCAATAATGTTCTGACTATAGCTATGGTCCCTTCCCCCCCCCCAAAAAAAAAAAAAAAAAAGTTCGAATACTATTTCATTCTAACTGTAGCTACATTATATCAATAAAATTCTGACTGTAGCAATGGTACCCCCCCCCCCCAAAAAAAAAAAAAAAAAAAAGTTCGAATACTATTTCATTCTAACTGTAGCTACATTATATCAATAAAATTCTGACTGTAGCAATGGTAACCCCCCCCCCCCCAAAAAAAAAAAAAAAAAAAAAAAAAAAGTTCGAATATTATTTCAACCTTACTGTATCTATATGACATCAACAACATCCTAAACTCACCTAGTTCCATTCCCTCCCGGACGACCCTCGGTCTCTCTCGCCCGCTCGACTAACTTCGCCATCTCCTCCACCAGCTGCAGTGAGTTCAGGCCGCGACAGCTGGCCATTTGATCCAGGCGGCGGAAGTGGCATCCTGGTTGAGCGAGCGTCTCTCCCGCAACTTCATCTCCGCTGGATGCTGTTGTAGGAGAGGTGGAGGTGGTGGAGGGAGTGGAGGAGGTGGAGGTGGAGGTCGCCGCGCTTAGGAGGGCAAGCAGGACCACCGTCAGCGCCTGTAGGGCTATGTTTGTCATCTTGATGTTCGTGGCGGTCTAGTGGTCATTACAGCCTGTAAGGAGGATGAGGTCATTGTATATTTATTGTTTTTTTTTTTATATGTTGTTGTGGTTATTGTTTATCTGTTTGTTTAGTTAGTATCAATATTTTTTTTTCCTTGTGTGATTATGATTTTTTTGCGTCTGTCTGCTTATTTATTGCCTTATCTGTCTTTTTTGTGTCACTATTCAATTAGACTTTTACTTAATTAGCATTTTTTTTAGCCGTTTGTGCATTTTAATTATGATTATTAATTAAGTCATGCATATATATATTCATTTATCTATCCATTTTGTATCTATCTGTTCATTCACTCATATAATTTTCTAGTAATGAGACAAATTATTATGTAAAATTATTTGATGGTTATGTATCAGGATTATTCTTGGTTGAAATTTTGCAGTTGAAATCGTGTTGTTTGGTATTCCATTCATATGGTCTAATTTCGTTTACATGAGAAAAAAACAAAAAACGCAAAAGCTACAACGTGAAAGAGGAATATCGAGATAAACAAAAAATATTTCGATTTGGAAATCTTGGTTACTCTTGCCTTCAAACAAAAGCAAAAAATAACCGACCTTCAGTTAAAAAAAATTATCGTTAGTAAATCTTAAAGTCACAAATATTTTTTGAAATTGTCACCGAAACCCCGTGGACACATATTGATTTTCGCACTTCGACGCAAACTACCCCCCCCCCAAAAAAAAAAAAAAAAATAATAATAATAATAAAATAAATAAAAAATAATAATATTCACAGGGAACATTCTAAATATAAAATCAAAACCACTGAGACACCAGACAACTTACTATGTTATTTAGCCAGTCAAGAATAAGAAAAGATAATCTTAAATAACGCAGGTCAGACGAGAAATTGTTGTAATCATCGTAAAGTTTTTTTTTTTTTTTTTTTTTTTTTAATTGAGCAAAGTCATTCCAGTTTGAACAAAGCATGTGGCTCCGGAGGCTCGGCATTAGTTTGTAATATTTACTGCGTATCTTTTGTAATAGGTGAACCAGGTAGCAGCAGTGGTTGAGATATTATCAGTGGTAAAGTAGGCAGTAACAGAGGTGGTGGTAGTTTAAGTAGCAGTAGTTATAGCAGTAGAATTAATTGTAGTTAGTAGTTGGTAGTAGCAGCATAAGAATGGCTATTGACAACTGAGTAGTAGTGATATTGAAATAGTAGCTAGTATGATAGTATATATTGACAGTTTATCGTGTTACAGATCTGAAAACCGAACTCGGTAGCTTTTTACTAACAAGCCGCTAGAATTCGGGACACTTCATCAGAATGACAGGGCGTTTTTTTTTGTTTTTTTTTGTATCATTCTTCATATTTCCATTTTAATTTTCGTCTTTTATTGCCTTATTTCTATTAATCTACTTATTCACCATCAGCATCTTTTTAAACATCACTGTTGTTGTCAGATTGAAAAACAATTAAATCAACATATTGCACTAACATAATATCCTCCACGCCTCGTTTTGTCATCTCAGCCGTCCGGAAAACGTTTTGAGAATATGTCTGAACACTTCCTGCTGAGGTGTGAAGGATAAGATGTATCAGTTGCAGTACGACCTTGTGTGCGTGTGTGTGTGTGTGTGTGTGTGTGTGTTTCTCTTTCTCTGTTTCCCTGTCTCTCTCTGTCTGTATCTGCCTCTCTCCCTCTCATATTCTCTCTCTATGTCTGTATGTCTCTCTCACTCTCTCAATCTCTCTCTATCTCTTTCTCTCTGTCTCTCTCTTCCACTCTCTCTCTCTTTCACTGTTTTCACTTACATTTTCAATATTGTAATCATCACTACCATTATCACCACCACTACACTTATCATCATCACTTCTATTATCATCACTACCATTATCATCATCATTACCATTATCATCATTACTACCATTATCATCATCACTACCAATATCATCATAAACTTCATCAGAATCATCACAGTCAACAAGAATCCTCCCTCCCACGCACTCGCAAATGACAGCTGTCAGAATAGACCTACAGCCCGTCCATGGCACCAAGTAGCAAGGCCGCCGTAGAAAATCCAAAACACACTGTTAGCCAAATTGCTTAAGTCACCCCTCTCCCTCCCCCTCCAAAAGAAAAAAAGGAACATACAAAGAAAACGGACGCGAGAACAACATTGTCTCGAAGCCTCTGTATCTTAGCAAGACAAATTTCATTTCCCATGGCGGTTTGAGGGGGCAACCAAAGGCTCAAGGCTAAGCTATTGTTAACGTTGGCTGTCATGTTTGTCACGTGTGTCATTTTCGGTTTTGGGTTCGACCTTTCGGTGCCTCTTCGGCTGCTCCATGTCATCCTCATCTTCTTAGGGTATTTCTTCTTATCATTGTTCTTCCTCTCCTTCTACTCCTCTTCATAATCATCTTAATCCTTCTTCTCCTTTACTTTCTTATTCTCCTATTTTCCCTTCCTCTTGTTCTCTTCCTCTCCTCTTCCTCCTCCTCATCATCATCTTTAGT
>NW_028234429.1:30942356-30954856 GCF_977035675.1 Penaeus japonicus | reverse complement strand
AAACATGATATGTTAAGTAACAATAAAATTATAATAGTAATAATGATAATAATGATAGTAATAAGCGTAGTGATACTGATTATAATCATAATACTTATAATAATATTGGTAATAATAATAATTATAATCATAATCATAAATTTGAGATAAATGAAAATAATGATAATGACAAGGATATTAATAAAACCAAAAATGATGTTAATAATGATGATAGTGATATAGATTACACTGCTGCTATTGCTAATAATGATAATAATGATGATAATAGCAACAAGAACAAAATGACATTGATTCTATCACTAATAATAACCATAATTGAATTAATATCATTCAATAAAAATAATGATATTAATGATTATGAAAAGTGTCAATCATAAGTAAGTATAAACAAGTAAATATGCAGATAACAAAAACAGAAAAAAAGAAAAACAAATAAGATACGGCCATAACACATCACTTCAATATAGCAACCTTTGGCAACTCGAACCTTCTATGTTGTTGATGTGGCTTACCCCCCCCCTCCCCCTCCTCCCTTAAGGCATATATCACGCACATTGTAGATCCTTGAAGGTACAACGTGTGATGAAATGGGCATATGTACACTACAGTGCACATGTACGTACACACTCTTGCTAACGTGTATACATAGTCAGTTATTGTTGGGCGGAACACACGCAGAAATGCATGTAAATGATTCATGCTGAACAAAGGAAGACACAGGAAAACACACGAATATGCCGGAAGCCTTTTCGCTTTCTGCTTCATCAGGGCATTATGCAGAAAAATATGCACACACACACACACACACTATACACACGCACGCATATTCGCTCTCTCTCTCTCTCTCTCTCTTTATTTCTTTGTCTCTCTGGCATTGTATACACATACACACACACATACACACATCCCCCTTCCACCCCCTCCCCCCCCACACACGCGCGCGTACCCACACACGCGCGTATTTTCGGATTAAAATTGAGCATGTGGGTGCGTTTGTTCCTTAATAAGCGAATGGCGTGTTGGTGAGGTCTTATAGAAAGTCTATTTATATGTGCATGTGGTTGTTTGTGTCTGTTAGTCAGTCTGTCTGTCTTACGGCTCACGAAGGGCGTGTAGGATCAATCATTGCTACTTGTCTAGGTTTAGAATAATAATAATAATAATAATGATAATAATAATAAAAATAATAAATAAAAAATAAATAAAAAAAATAATAAAGAAAGAAAAGTTCGATTTTCGGAATTTTATTGATAGATTTTTTTTTTTTTTGTTTTCCGAATATAATTGATTTTGTTTTATTTTCTAAATAGTATTATTTCTTTTCTTTGTCTTTCCTCACTGGAGAGAGTAGACAGAAATTATCTTTTATTTCTGTATATTTTCCTTGACATTCTCCCTTCTTCCTTTTCCTCCCTTTCCTCTTTCACTTCATTTTTATCTTCGTCTCTAACCTAATTCCTCCTTAATATCTTCCCGATAGTGGAGGAAAATCTGTATAAAAAGTGAGTGTTTGATTATTTTAATTATCATTATGATAATCAAAACTGTGTATTCACCGTGTTTCTCCTTCACCTCGTCTTTATCTTCGTCTCGTGTTCTTCCTTTTTCCCCTTTTATTGGTGTCTTCTCTACCGGAACAGTATGGTCACGTGACCTTCAAAATGGCGGGCTTAACACGCGTCGGGTAGAACCTTTTCCCGCGTTTTTCTTGTTTATTACTTCTCTTCATCTCTTTGTTTATTCCCTTTTATCCACTTAATTCCGTCTTTCCTTTCTTTAATCATTATCTATTTGTTATGCCTATTTTCTAACACATGTTTTCCTTCGTTTTTTTTTCCTTCTCTTTATCTCCCTATATTTTATTCGTATCCTTTCCTTTCCTTACACTTCCTTCCTCCCCTTTTCATTCGTTTCTTCCTATCTTTTCATATTCTTTTATATCACTATTTTATCATCTTCCACGACTTCGTCTAACCTTTTCTTCCTTCCCCTCATTTCTTGGCCTCCCTCGTTCTCCCATCTTCTCTCTCATTTTTCCACTTCTTCCCTTCCATCTCCTTCATCTATCCTCTTCTCCCTCTCTTCCATCCCACCCACTTCGGTGATATCTCTCCCTCTAGCTAACCCATTATACATGTCTAATGGGACGCTCTCTATTGGGTAATCTATGGTAATCTATGGGCTAGATTTTTTTTTTTCACCTAATGGCTATAGATTCTTGCATAAATAGGGTGGTTTCTCTGTCTAGCCACTGTCTTGCTTTCTTTCTCTCTCTTTGTATGTCGGCCTCTGTCAGTTTCTCTCTCTCTCTTTCTTTTTTTCTTTATCTATCTATCCATCTCTACCCCCCTCTCTCTCTCTATCTCCATCCTTCCTTATCTCGCCCCCCCCCCCTCTCTGTATGTATATCTCGCTTTCTGTCTCTCACTCACTCACTCTCTCCCCCCCCCTCTCTCTCTCTCTCTCTCTGCCTCTTTGTCTAACTTCCTATTTCCAAACTCTCGCTCTTTTCTGCTAGAAACGAACCAAACACTCGATATGTATACACAAACACTCCCTTACGGCCATGTCACGCATGTCAAAAAGACATTCGACGCAAGACCACGAGGCGCTCATGGACTCATATCTACTCATATCTAGACCTACAGGAGAGTAGACTAAAGTGTTATGATGAAAAACCTCATTGAAGGCAAGAAGGCAAGTACTACCACTTGTGTAGTACAGTACAGTAAGAGAAAAGATGAGAAACTGGATTCTCGAAAGAAGAGAAGCGGGAGAAGAAACTACCAGTTGAAAAAGGCG
The DNA here is from genome assembly GCF_977035675.1 of Penaeus japonicus. Taxonomy (NCBI): domain Eukaryota; kingdom Metazoa; phylum Arthropoda; class Malacostraca; order Decapoda; family Penaeidae; genus Penaeus; species Penaeus japonicus. The sequence continues at coordinate 30,952,054 of NW_028234429.1, read as the reverse complement.
CGCTTTTCCTTTTATAGACGAGGGTGTTGCCGCTCGTTTTCAGCGCTGGAAACTAGCGATGATTTCTGAGACGGCGGGACGACAGTCTGAGTGCGTGATGCGCTAGATCTAAGTTCGTTTTTGATGGCTTATCTGCGGTTTGTGTCGGTAAGCGAGCGTGAATAGTCCTTGGTTAGTGGCAGGAACCGATAGAAGGAAGAGAGCGAGGTTGGTGATTAGACCATAATGCGTGTGGTTTATCAACGGCAAAGCAAAAATGCTACACTTGCCTGAAGCAGCAGATATGATACCATCTCGAAAAACTTCAATAATAACTACTGCGCACTTCCGGGGTTGACTTGGCAAAGGTCCATCTAATTTATAATCATTCTAACCAAGCGCCTCCGAACAGTAGCAAGGTCAGTAGCAACCTCTGCCAAGACTACCCACGCCGCCCACCTACCGATCTGAAGTCTTAGGTTGCGGGAATACCAACGAACAGGGTTTGTGTGTGTGTGTTTTGTGATACTTTTGTTTATGGAAGAATATAAAATGTTTCGAATAGGGTGAATATATAGATGAGATCTCACACAATACCCTTTTCCCAGGACAACATTTTCCCTGAATGACTAAATATCACCAAAAATATGAACGAATAAGAAAATGATTAGAGAAAATTATAAATGTGAATAAATCATAAAATAAAGAAATTAAAAGAAAGTTAATAGAAACAAATAACAAGATTTAAAACCTACATCCTTGTACCGCGAAAAGAATTACTAACGTCATAGCCTAACCTAGTGCAACTCTGACGTCACACTCCAGTTTTCTTCTCCTTCTCTTTCTTCTCTTTTTCATTCTTTTTCTTCTCTTCTCCATCTCCTGATTCTTCATCTCTTTCTTCTTTTTTCTTCTTCTTCCCCTTCTCTTCTCCATCTCCTGATTCTTTCTCTCCTTCACCTTCTCCTCCTTCTTCCTTCCCTTCTCCTCCTTCTTCCTTCCCTTCTCTTCTCCTCCTTCTTTCTCTTCTCTTCTCTTCTTTCTTTCTCTTCTCTTCTCCTCTTTCTTCTTTCCCTTCTCTTCTCCTTCTTCTTCTCCCCCTCCTTCACCTCTTCCTCCTCCTTCTTCAAAAATCAGTGCCCGTATAACCGAGCTAATGACAGACCTCGGCAAACGGGTAACGAAATTCACTCGTTCACGTTAATTGCTCTTTCCCGCAACCGTCACCTTCTTTTCCGTGTGACCTTGGGGTAGGGGTAGGGGGGGGTTGGGAATGGGGAATGGGGGTAGGGGGGGACTTGGGGATGGGGGAGGGCGTCTGGGGATGGGGGTAGGGGAGACTTGGGAGTATGATGGGGGTATGAGCATTCGATTGATGATGATGAGTTCTATTGAGATCAATTTTAGATATCATGTTTAATTTTTTTTCTAAGGTCCGCCGCCGCTTATGATCTAAGCTGTGGGTTGAGGAAGAAAATGTTCGATAGATTTTTGTATGGACTTTTCGATAGATATTTGTCATACAAAGTATGATTGTATGTGTGTGGATACACACATACATTTGGAATAGATACACACATAAACATGTATAAAGTTACTGATCCTTTATTTTGTCTCTCCCATGTTTCAAATACATAGAAAACAAACAAACTGAAACACCGAAGATATTTTCAAAGGACACGCGCGAAGGAATGCGATAATACATCCACTCGAAGCCGCAAATGACAACCAGGTTTCCTGACAGCTAAAAGGTTGATGATAATTATTACCGTCGCCTGTCGTTTATCATCTCTCTCTCTCTATCCCTGGTATCTCTCTCTCTCTCTCTCGCTGTCTCTCTCTCTCTCTCTCTCTTTCTCTCTGTCTCTCTCTCTCTCTCTCTCGCTGTTTCTCTCTGATTCTGTCTCTCAATTTCTCTGTTTCTGTCTCTCTCTCTCTCTCTCAGTTTCTTTTTGTTCTGTCTTTCTCATTAATTCTCAATATATATTTTATTCTCTCTCTCTCTCTCTCTCTCTCTCTCTCTCTCTCTCTCTCTCTCTCTCTCTCTCTCTCTCTCTCTCTCTCTCTCCTCCGGTGCGCACTAATGTCTTCCCTTGTTTGTTTTTCCTGTATTTTTATTTACTCACGACTAATGACTGTTTTGCTTCCCTTCCCTTTGTGGTTTTCTTGTTTATGTTGTCCTGCTTTTGCGCACGTTTGTACTTCTTTTTTTTATTGTGATATATATACATATATATATATATTTTCCTCTCTATTCTCTCCTCCTCTTTTCTTTCTTTCTGTAATCAGAGATGTATTTATGTCTGTCTGTCTGTCTGTCTATCTTTCTGTGTGTACATGTGTGTGTGTGTATCTATCTATATACTTCTCAGTTCGTTTATACATTGTTTCCCATTTATTTAATCTATACTATCTATTTGTCAACCTATCTATCTATCCTCACCCACCCGATTTTCTCTCCTCCAATTACTTCATTAATATCCCCACTTCCCATCCAACCATTTATATCGTTACGCAACCTAAAGTGACCTTAATCTCCCTCCCTCCCTCCCTCGGCCACTCCCTTTCCCCTTCCCCATTTCCCTCCTCCCCACTTCTCACTTTCCTCCTCCTCTTCCCTCCATCTTCAGCAAGCAAAAGCGATCTTTATCCCCCTCCCCTCTCCTTCATCCCTTCCTCTCTTCCCCTTAGTCCTCTTTCCCTTTCCCTCTTCCCTCTTCCTTTTCCCTTCCCTCTTCTCTCTTCCCTTACCCCTGTCCTCTCCCTTCTCGTCCTCATCATTCCCAATCCTATTCCCCCTCCCCCTTCCCCCCTTCCCCCTCCCCTTCCCCACTCTCTATTTCCCCCTTCCCTCGCCCCCTCCCCTTCCCCCTCCCTATTCCCCTCGTCACACTTATCACCGCAATCATCAGTAATGCCAGCCACAACCTGTGTAATTAAGCTCCTTCTTCATTTTTCCTCCCGGGTCTTTCCGATCCCCCATCCCTCAGGCAGAGAAGGAGAGGAAAAGGGAGTCATTTAGTGATGAATCTTTTGTATGCTAGATGGAGGGAGATTTTGTTTACTAGAAGGTAGGGGTTTTGTATGCTAGATGGAGGGAGATTTTGTTTACTAGAAGGTAGGGTTTTTGTATGCTAGATGGAGGGAGATTTTGTTTACTAGAAGGTAGGGGTTTTGTCTGCTAGATGGAGGGAGATTTTGTTTACTAGAAGGTAGGGGTTTTGTATGCTAGATGGAGGGAGATTTTGTTTACTAGAAGGTAGGGGTTTTGTCTGCTAGATGGAGGGAGATTTTTACTAAAAGGAGGGAGATTTTGTCTATAAGAAGGAGGGAGATTTTGTCTGCTAGAAAGAGGGAAATTTTTGTCTACCAGAAGGAGGGACTCTTCATCTACCAAAAGGATGTCTATAGCAACCAGAAAGGACTTTTAGTATCCCAGAAGGATGGAGTCTTTGCTTACCAAAGGAAGGAACTTTTTGTCTGCCAGAAAAGGAGAGAATTTCTGTCAACCAGAAAGAAGGAATCTTTGTCTACCAGAAGGTGTAGATTGCGTCTGCTGTTGCTCATCTACCACAGAATGACAGGACCTCACGTAGAAAAGGTGATCGGTTTATCACACGAGGAAGAGGACAGATGTTGCAGAAGTAAGGCGTATGTGTGTGTGTGTGTGTGTGTGTGTGTGTGTGTGTGTGAGGCGACGTCTGCAACTCTCTTGTCCTTGACACAAGCCTGTTCTGTTTCTCGGCGCCTTTTCTCCTCTTCTCTCTCCTCCTTTCTTCTTTCTTTGATTCCTTAGTTATCTTCCTCCTTAGACTGTCCCCTCTCTTCTTTTCTTTTCTACTGACTCCTTTTTAATATCTATTTTCCTTGCTTACTTATTTTCCTCCATCTCTTTCCCAGTCCCTCGCTTCCTCTTCCTTCTTCTTCTTCTTCTTCGTTTTCTTCCTCCTCATCCTCATTTTCATCATTATTATCATCTTCTTCTCCCTCTTCTGTTTCCTTCTCCTCTTCCACCACCACTACCCCGAAACTACCTCCATTACCCCCCTCCCTCCCCCACACCCCCATTCCCTTCCACCCTCTCCCCCCACACACCCCCACCCAATTCCACCCCCTCCCCCCCTCCCACCTCCCGCCTCCCACACCCCCTACCCTCTCAGACAGCAAAACAAACAGACAGACGACCGACCGACCGACCGACCGACAGTGACTACCCTTTCAGAGTCTCATTACCCTCCCATTACCACTTTGCGTCACAGTCGTCGTTGCGTAGAGCGGGTCCCCGAGTCGCCGTTTTCCGAGGCGGAGATCCGGGTGGCTGGCGTCATGGCACGAGAGGCGCTGACCGGATGTGCGCGCGCAGAGGCCTACGCGCATGTCCGAGGGCGGCGGCGAAGGCGTATGGGGCTGTGTGTGTGTGTGGGGGGGGGGTGAGAGTGTGTGTGTGTGTGGGGGGGGGTGCGGTTGTGTGTGTGTGTGTGGGGGGGGGGGGGTTGTGTATGTGTGTGTGGTTGTGTGTGTGTCTATGGTTGTGTGTGTGTGTGGTTATATATGTGTGTTAGTATGTGTGTGTGTCATTACCCACAGTACTGTATATGCATAAATGTATGAATGTGCATAAATTGTATATCTACATGTCTCCGTGTGTATATGTGTGTGTGGTGTGTCTATGTGTGTGTGTGTGTCTGTGTGTCTGTGTGTGTGTGTGGAGCGGGCGGGGAGTCTTTAATGGGACTGCTTATTCATTCAGGAGAAGCGGAGACAAGGCGTAGGATCGACCGAGTCCTGGCGCCTTTGTCGTATCCTGCTGTTGCCTCTGCACAAACCGCGAGGGCTTGGTTGGCGCTTACATAAATTCGGGGATAATTATGCCCATTTCCTTTTGCAAATAGGAGTGTCTCTGTGCCTGTTTTTTTTTCTTTCTAATTGTTATTCTTAAATTAATGATCTTATTACTCTTCTTTAGTGTTTACGTGCCTGTGTTTGCATGATTTTGTGTCTCCGTGTTTGCATTTGTGTCTGTATGTTTATCTCCATGTGTGTGTACGCCCATGTAAGTATACATTTGCGCACACATGTAGACGCCACGGCGGCAGGGTTTCCCGCAGGGCGCCGGGTGGGTTGGGGAGGGAGTGGGGAGGGGGGTGAAGAGGACAGACCCGCTTGCCAGCCTGAGATGAATCCGGTTGTTATCCGGATTCGGAGGTCTAGTTTGTTTAACATGACTTTAAGATGCCACTCTGGCAGTCTCCTTCTGCTTCCACGGCAGGAGATCGGGGGCGGAGGTCACATTTTCCCAGGGGAGGTCATGGTCTTCTAACTGTTTATTGCAAGAGAGTTGCAGCAAAGGGGGATCTCTTTGATGCAGGCGTTTGGGAAATCTGACCGACTGCAGTCATTAAAAAAAGAAAAAAAAAAAAAAGGAAAAACGTAGAAACGCTAACTTGAATGAAAAAGGAAATCTGACCTTGTTTCTTATCGTATGTGTGACCTTTTCTCTCGGTACTTTTTTCCTTGTTTTTTTTATATCACGGTACTGCATCTATTTTCTTTTTTCTCTCTCTCTTGCAGTTTACGAGATATCATTACTTTTATCCTTTTATCCCCCCCCCCCCTCTCTCTCTCTCCCTCTCTTATCCCCCTCTCTCTGCCCCCCTCTTCTTACTCCTTCTCTACATCCTGTTCCCCTATCTCCCTTGTGCGGTACTTGTCTAGCTTGCCTTCCCACCTCCTACCCCCCCTCCCCCTCCCCCATCCCCTCTTGATACCCTCTCCTATCTCCCCAGTACATCCCCTCCCTCCCCCCTCACCCCCCCCTCTCCCCTACTCCAAATGTGCCTTACCCCCCCTCCTAATCATTATACCCCCTCCCTCCCCTACTCCCTTCCTGGTACCCTCCCCATCTCCCTTTTGTAACCCCCTCCCTCCCCCCAATTCCTATTTGGCACCTTCCTCCTCCCCATTCCACCCCCTCCCTCCCCTACCTCTACTGTTCCTACCCCCATCCACTACTGTACCCCCCTCCCCCTACCCCAACCCCCACCCCCTGCTCCGTAAACGGCACTGCACTATATCTATTCAATCCTCTATTTGTTTTCAGTTTCTTAGAAAGAGTGAATCCACTTCGTAAATTGCTTGTAGCTTTTGTGAATTGGGTGTTATTATCATCAGTATTTCTAATATCATTATCATATATATGTATATATATATATATATATATATACATACATATATATATATATATATATATATATATATATATATATATATATATATATATAATATATATATATATATATATACTATATATATTATGTATATATATATATGTATATATATATATATATATATATATATATATATATATATATATATATAAATATATAATAATATATAATATAATATATATATATATATATATATATATATATATATATATATATATATATATATATATATAAAAATATATATATGGATATGTACACACACACACACACACATACACAGACACACACACACACACACACACACACACACACACACACACACACACACACACACACACACACACACATATATATATATATATATATACACACACACATATATATTCTTTTTTTTCTTCTTTTCAGAAAGAAGATGTGTTGAAATTATCTGAGATATTCTTAAAGTTTGAAGTGTTTGAGTTATTTGTTAACGGAATTAAACAGGACTAAACAGGTTGGTAAGAGATAGTCAGACCGCAATAAATCTTGTTGGAATAGAGAAAGAAAAAATGAAAAAAAGAAAGAAAAAAAATAGAGACAAAAAAAGAAAGCAGAAAAACAAATGACCAGTAAAGTAAAACAACGAAAAAGGAGACGAAAAACAAGAGAAAGAAACAAAAAGAAAAAATAGAGAACGGGAGAACAACGTGACCTGCACCCCCCACCCCCCCCCCACACACCGAAAAAAAGAAAAAAAAAGATAATGATGAAAAAGGAGAAAAGATAAAAAAAATATATATGATAAATAAAAATAAACGCCATCATATCGATTTTGAATTCATAAATATTAGACGTTCTAACACTCCGTTTTTTTCCCCTTTGTCGTTCGATGCAGACACGTGAATTAGTCATCAATCTATAATCAGGCGAAGGGTCGTGCATGGCGGTCGTGCATGGCAAGAAGATGTTCTGGGATCGTGTGATAGAGCGTATGTAATGTGCTGTATGATCATTGCGTGGGCGTTGGGCATGGGCGGCCGAAAGGGTCGTGAATGGGTGAGACGAAGACGGTCACGCACGCATTCGGACGAGGCGAAGGGAGTCGAGGAAGGGGATTGGGACGAAGTGATAATCAGCTGACGAGAGCGAAGTTTGTGTTGATATCTTGGTCGACTATTTATTTTTTTTTTCTCTGCTCTTTTTTTCGAGTTTCTTTCTGTTTGCACACCTACACACACACGCACATACTGACACACCAACAACATCACACACATCCTTCCCTTCTTCCTCCCTCCCTTCCTCACTCCTCTCCCTCTCTCCCACCTCCCTCTCTCCCCCCCTCCTCTCCCTTCCTTCCTCCTTCCCTCCCTTTTCCCCTCCCTCCCTTCCTCCCACCTCCCCTCCCCCCTCCCCCCTCCCCTCCCCAGAGACCGTAGCGCATCGCACATCAAGGCCAAGCGCCGAGGATGCCAAAGGGAAGATGGCCCTTCTCCAGTCCAGTTTTTTTTTTTTTTTTTTTTTTTTTACGACGAGTCCATCTCCCTCCTCCCTCCTCCATCCCTATTTACCACCCCCTCCCTCCCTCCCCTTCCCCATTCCCCTCCCCTTCCATCCATCCCTCCCTCCCTCCTTTCCTTCTCCTTCCGTCCTCCCAAGGTTCGCCTCCCCCTCCCCCTCCCCCCACTCCTCCCACTCCCCTTGGAAAGCTGAAGATGCCATGCACGATATCATGAATCACGACCTCTTTGACAGCTCCGAGAGCACGCACGCACGCACGCACGCACGTACACATCGGAGGAGAAGGAGGAGGAGGAGGAGGAGGAGGAGGAGGAGGAGGAGGAGGAGGAGCCAGGAAAGCGAAGGAGGGAAAAGAGTGAGAGAGAGAGAGAGGAAGGGGAGGGAGAGAAAGAGGGAAAAAGAGGCGGAGAGAGAGGTAGGGGGAGAGAGTAAGGGAGAGGACGAGGACTAGGAAGAGGGAGAGGGGGGGGAGGAAGGAGAGAGAGAGAGAGAGAGAGAGAGAGAGAGAGAGAGAGAGAGAGAGAGAGAGAGAGAGAGAGAGAGAGAGAGAGAGAGAGGGAGGAGAGGGAAAAACAGGCGGAAAGAGAAAGGAAGTGGGAGAGGGAGAGGGGAAGAGAGAAGGAGAGGACAAGGAAAGGGAATAAAGAGTGCGAGCGAGAGAGCGAGAGTGAGAAGAAAAAAAAAAAATAGAAGCAGAACCACCTAAGAAGAAGACACAGAAAAAAAAGTGCCAATACTGAAAAATACTGAACGAATGACAAGCAAAGAACAAAACAAAACACAACAAAACACAACAAAACACACACACACACACACACACACACAAAGACAACACGTTAGCAATGCTGAGAGATGCTGAGCGGTCGCGTCTGTAGCCTGAGGCCCGACCTTGCTGCTCTCACGCCCCTACTAGTATGCGGAACTGTGGGCGCAGGTTGCCTTAGTATGACGGACATATTTTTTCTTTTATTTTTTTCTTATCATTCTTGGTTGTTTAATCTATGTTTTTTGTTTGTTTGGTTGGTTTGGTTTTACTTTTTTTTTTGTGTGTGTGTTGAAGACTATGAAGATTGTGAATGTTAGTTTTTTTATGTTTTTTTTTTAATTTTTGGTTGTCCTGTTTGTTTATCTGTTCTTTGTTTTTGTTTTTATTTTTATTCTATCGTATTCTTGTTCACAAAGAGGAATACCTCTCCTTGAGAAGGAGGAGGAGGAGGAGGGCAAAGCGGAAAGAAGAGAGGGAGGAGGAGAGAAGGAGAAAAGAGAGAAAGGGAGGAAGAATGAAAAAAAGGGAATAAGGGGGGAAAGAGAGAAGGGGTACGTGAAGAGGAAGAGAAGGGGATGAGGGGGGGGGAGAAGAAGAAGAAGACTCACTTTCCCACGATTTCAAGGGTGAAGATGGTGGGCTTGTTTACCTTCACCCTTGGGACCAGCTCCTTCCGCTGTTATTTCGGAGGGTGAAGGGTGAAGGGGGGAGGGGGAAGGGGGAAGGGGGAGAGGTAGATGGAGGGATTCTATGGGGAAAAGGAGGTTGACAGAGAGGGAGGGAGAGAGGGAGTGAGGGAGAGAGTGAGTGGGGGAATGAGTGAATGAGTGAGTAAGTGAGCAAGTGAGTGACTGAGGGAGTGAGCAAGTGAGTGAGTGACTGGGTGAGTGCGTGTGTGAGGGAGTGAGTTAATGAGTGAGTGAATGAATGAATGAGTGAGTGAGTGAATGAGTGCGTGAGAGAGGGAGTGAGAGAGTGGGAGGGAAAAAAATACTGTAGGGGGAGTAGAGGGAGCGTGAAAGGGTGGTGGATAAGAAAAAGGGGAAAAGCAGATTCTAAGAGGGAAAGGGGAGGAGGATACGAGAGGGATTGGGTAGGTGAGAAGAGAGGAAAGGGGAGGTAAAAGAACCCTAAAGACTGAAGTAAAACAAGAGAGAGAGGAAAGAAGGAAGGACGAGGGAGAGATGAAAAATAAAGAAAAACGAAGTAAAAAGATACGAAAATCAGAA
>NW_028234429.1:30932356-30937356 GCF_977035675.1 Penaeus japonicus | reverse complement strand
CTCTCTCTCTCTCTCTCTCTTCTCTCTCTCTCTCTCTCTCTCTCTCTCTCTCTCTCTCTCTCTCTCTCTCTCTCTCTCTCTCTCTCTCTCTCTCTCTCTCTCTCTCTCTCTCTCTCTCTCTTTCTCTCTCTCTCTCTCTCTCTCTTTCTCTTCACAAACACATAGACAAACTCGTCGTGAACTTCAAAACAAAAGAGAGAGAAGAGAAGGAAAAAAAAAAAAACTCTCAGGAATGCGTGTTGATGTGTACATTCTCTTCTCCTCCTTCTTCTTCTTTTTATTTCTTTCTTTTCTTTCGTATCCTCATCCTCCTTTTATTATTACTCTCTACAAACACACATCGTGATCTTCAAAACAAAACAGAAAGAAGAAAGTGAAGAAAAAAACAACTCAGCGTGTTAAGGTCTACATTCTCTCTCCTTCTCCACATCCTCCTCCTCCTCCATCTTCTTATTCTTATTCTTCTACTTCTCTTTCATATCCTCTTCCTCCACACATAACACGATCCTCAAAACAAAACAACAGAAAAAAGGAACACCCAAACCAACCAACCCCTTTTTTCTCATCGTATCGAACCCCCCCTCCCCCCACCCTCCACCCCCCTTCCCCACACCCACACCCCCACCCCTCGTCCTCCTCCGCCATGAGCCCTCCCCCCGTACCACAATTTCCAAGTCTCCTCCAGGAACCATCGAGTGAAAGGATGACTGTCCATTCCTCGCAGCCTTACAAGGGATGCAAAACCTCTTCTTTGGCACCACCGACACCGTCCCTGTGGCTCGCAAGGCTTGCAATTCTGTCTGTGGGTTTGCCAAGTTATTCGGGCAAATCCGGTACAGGGGCAGGCGGGCGGTCTCGTCTGTGGGTACTTTAGGGGTATGGTATGTTGTTGAGGTATGTTGATCGTGTGGACAGATATAGATCGATAGACTCATTCTAGATAGATAGATAGATAGAATGGGGTTTGGTTGGTGGTGTTCTAGAGTGTGGGTGATGGAGATAGATAGGTTTATTCTTGGTAGATATCTAGAATAGGGTCTGATAGATGATTGGATGAGGGTGAATGGATAGATAGGTTTGCTCTAGATAGATATCTAGAAGGGATGTTTGGTTGATGATGCTCTAGAAGGCGAGTGGTAGATAGGAAGGTCTAGAATAAGGGGGTTATGCAGATAGGTAGGATCATCTTAGGTGGATATAAAATGACGGAAAGATAGATAGATAGGCTCACCGTAAGCGGATATCTAGAAATATCTAGGGGTAAAATATACAGATAGACTCATTCTTGGCGGGTGTCTGAAATGGGGGATCGATAGATAGGTGGAACATATAGGATGGAAGGAAGGTAGGCAGATAGATAGCTTGATTCTAGGCTTTTATCAAATATATAATAAGCTCACTCTAAGCGCTTATCTAGAATGAGGACTAGAGAAATAGACAGTCTCGCCCTAGAAAGATTGATAGAGAAAGAAAAGAAAAAAACATCCAAACATACAGAATATGTAAAGATGGAAAGTGAGGCAAAGCGAAACAGGAAGCAAGGAATGATGTAAATTTGCACAAATATCACCGTATAGACGGAGGTAACGTACACGAGTTGGGGAAAAAATCCATTTTAATTTCCCCAATTTTACTTCATCACCTTGTGCATACTTAGGCTTATCATTGATAAATCATATTACGAAAGAATACTCAATCTATCATGTGAAAAAAATAATGCCATTGATGCCATTATATCATCTCCAGTTGCAAAAGTACACATTGATATATATATTACAGCGACTTCACAGCGCACATAAGCCCTTTATCATATACTTGGAAAACAAGATCTATTCCTGTGCCATCAAGGCCACGTCGCGACTTCTACGAATCAGAAAAAGAATTTAAGTGACACATTGGCGGTGAGAGTCAGGCCAAGGTCGAACGCCACTCGACATTCTCTTCTCTGGGTTCTGGGCAACGCGTGCAGGGGCTGGTCACTACTTCGCGCGCGCGGGCACACACACTCACACTGACACGCATACGCACGCACATATACACGCATACGTACAGGCATACATGCATACACACACACACACATATATACGCACATATACTGTACACATATACACGCATACACACATACACACACACGCGCATACACACACATACACGTACACATAAAAACACACACACACACACATATAAATAAATAAATAGATAAATATATATATATATATCATAAATATATATATATATATATATATATATATATATATCATAAATAATATATATTTATATCTATACATTTCTCTCTCTCTCTCTCTCTCTCTCTCTCTCTCTCTCTCTCTCTCTCTCTCTCTCTCTCTCTCTCTCTCTCTCTCTCTCTCTCTCTCTATGTATATATATATATATATATATATATATATATATATGTATATATAGACATACATACATATATATATATATATATATATATATATATATATATATATATATATATATATATACATATACATATGTATATATATATATATATATATATATATATATATATATATATATATATATATACATATATATATATATATATATATATATATATATATATATATATATATATATATATATATATATATATATATATCATAATATATACACATATGCAAAGAAACAAAGAAAACGGGAAGTACTGTCAGAATCATTACGACTAGAACCACGTGACTTCCTATCTTCCTTGCGAGTGGAAGATGCGAAGATGCAGCCTCCAGGCCTCGTGAGATGCTGTTCGTCCGCCTGACCTCCAAGAGCAGCATCTTCTTCGTGGGAGAGAGAACACGAAGAACATCCATGCATAGCAATTTTCGATCTTACGAAGAGATAACGGAAGAATCAAGATTTTGAAGATGTGATTATTTTTAGATTTTTTTTTTGTCATTATTCTTGTTGTTGTTATCGTTATTATTATTATCATTAGCATTGCTGTTATTATTATCATTATCTTCATTATTATTATCATCCTTATTACTATTATTGTTATAATTGATATTATTACCATCGTTTTTTCTTGTTGTTATTATCAATTTCATCATTAGTATCATTAGCATCATTTTTATCATTATTATTACTATCATTATTATAATCATCATTATTATGAACATCATTACTATCATTATTATCATCATTATTATCATCATCCTTATGATCATTATTACTATAATAATAATAACAGCAGTATCAGTTATCATCATCATCATCATCATTATCAATATAATCATCATCACTTTTCTTTTCTCTATTCACTCCAACGTCAGTGAAACCTTCCCACGGTTCAGGAAATATTTGCAAGGGTTACAGGTTAGGGGGGTGGGGGGTGGAGGGGGGTGAGGGAGGGAGGGGGGAGAGGGCGGTAACAAGGAAGACCTTGTTTGTGGTTTGGGTGACCTTATATTTTTTGTCTATGTATATTTTAGGGAATGGTACAAGATACACCCAAGTTATAATCAAATAAACCTTGTACTTTGTGTGTTTTTTGTGTGTTTATATCTATATATCTATCTATTCTGTCTATCTGTTTATCTATTCATCGCACATCAATTCGTCTGAATATAGACGTGTGGCTAATATATATTCCACACAAAGTATATATATGTAATATATACTATTTATAGAGCTTATGACTTTATCCGTATTAAAGGTATTGTGTGTCTCGGAATCCCCATTTAGAGCCTATTGTTTTATATCAAATGTTTTTTTTTATGGCCAAGAATACTACATTATAGATATCATGTGTTTTTTTTTTCTCTACGAAATCTGTTCGAAATTTGCCTCTTCGGGCATTGCTAGGCCTAGCCGATATAGCTCCGCCATCCTGAAGCAGCGGAGACTAATCTCGCCTTTATTCTCTCTTCTCTTAAGACCCAAAACCTCTTGCAACACCCAACCTGCGTTTTTTAGTGTCCATGTGCATACCTCTCTTCGTATATCAATATCTAAATCTCTAAATTGATATTCATGCTTGAGTGGAACAGAAACACAAACTCTTCAAGTCAAACGAATATAAAGTCATCTCAATCACATTTTGAAATTATCTTTGTAATGCCGATGATAAGTTCAGATAGTATAGCATCTGCTTCTGGTTAATCAGGTAGTATAGAATCAGGTTACGTCAGAGAGCATAACATCTAGTTAAATCAGATAGCATAGTATCTAGTTCTGGGATCTGTCAACTACAGTAAATGCGTAGAATTCTTCAACTGCTACTAACGTTGGTGTTAAAACTGTGTTGAGGCTATCGGCATGCGCAGCGTAATGCAGAGAACCATTGGACCTGCTACCTGACTATCTTTAGTAATGGTCGAGCTGTAAATTCTTCGTTCTTAGGGTGTCGAATCACTAGAGAAACACTGTGAAATTGACTGATGCTGAATCACGGCGCTAGGCTATCACCATGCTACATGCCTTCATGTTTTTGAGTTGATAAAGTTGCTGGATTCTGTGGTCTCCCTTGCAGCAGCAACAATGGGCGAATGATGCTTAAGATAACAGCGTAGTGTTTTAAATTCAATTTAAAATTTGCATGAGAACTGCATGCTCTGTAAATCACCCAAGTGATATTTACAACTTCTGTATCAAGAGAACAAGATATATTATTAGAACAGGACTGGTTTGAGAGTAAGCCCTTCAGGTTGTTTTAAAATTCTCAGAAAATTTCAACATTTCCCGGCCTCTCTCTCTCACTCTCTCTCTCTCTTTCATTCTCTCTCTATTTTGGTTACTTTCTCTCTCTCTCTCTCTCTCTCTCTCTCTCTCTCTCTCTCTCTCTCTCTCTCTCTCTCTCTCTCTCTCTCTCTCTCTCTCTCTCTCTCTCTCTCTCTCTCTCTCTCTCTCTCTCTCTCTCTCTCTTTCATTCTCTCTCTCTATTTTGGTTACTTTCTCTCTCTCTCTCTCTCTCTCTCTCTCTCTCTCTCTCTCTCTCTCTCTCTCTCTCTCTCTCTCTCTCTCTCTCTCTCTCTCTCTCT
>NW_028234429.1:30917356-30919856 GCF_977035675.1 Penaeus japonicus | reverse complement strand
TCGATAACACTAAAAACAAAAGAATATCATAATGCGTTTTCTTTTCTTTTGTGGAAGTTCTCTAATATATTAAAAAATACACGCTTTTCCTATGTATCTAAGCATGTATATTTAATTCTCCATATTATATTTTGCAATGTTGCACTCAGGTGAGCCAAAATAAGTATATATGTATTGAAATGATTCCCCTGTATGTATCTGGGCCAAGGATATGATCGTATCTTCATTGCATCTATGTGTCATTCAATCAGCTATCCACCGCCTCCCTCTCTCTCTCTCTTTCTTTTTCTCTCTCTCTGCTCTTTCCCCCTTCCCCTTCCCCCCTCTCTCTCTTCCTCCCTCCCTCCCCCCTGTCTCTTTTCCTCTCCCTACCTCCCTCCCCCCCCCTCTCTCTCTCTTCCTCCTTCTCTCTCCCCTCCCTCTCTCTCTCTTCCTCCCTCCTTCTCTCTCCCTCCCTCCCTCCCCTCTCTCTCTTCTTCCCTCCTTCTCTCCCCTTCCCCCCCCCCTCCCCCCTCTCTCTCTGCGTGGGGCATCCGTAGTCCTTATACCCAAATGACCAGGCCAAGCAGGATGTTGATGTATCACAGCGCAGGATTCTAAAGCATCCTTTATGTTGTATCCTACAGGATGTTTTCTTCCTGCTTGGGTGCTTGGGTTATCCGCTTGTGTTCGTTTGCCTAAAGTTTGTCGTGTTTGGTTTATTGTTGTTATTATCTTTGTTGTTTTCGTCATGATTTTTGTTACTATCATTATCATCATTATCAAATGATGACACGCATGTATCAACAAAGCAATATTCAGATCCATACGACATACTTCAGTGAAATTGATTGTCATTCCTAAGATTTATATTACGCTCTATCTGAGAGATCCCAGTTACTTGATTTTTTTTTTTTTTTACAGCATCTTCCTTTTAGCTCCGGGAAAAGGACTTGCTACCTTCTATGCTAGCCTTTTCTTTTGTTAGTCTCATTACTATCTTTATCATCGTCATTATCATTACTATGATTATCATTATTACTATTACTGTTACTATTATTATCTTACCTACTATGATTATTATTATTATTATTATCATTATTAGTATCAATATCATCAGTAATGTTATTATCAACATTATCATCATTATAATCATCATTATCATTATCATCGTTATTAATATCTTCATTATCATCATATTGATATCATTAATACCATTACTATCGTAATTATTATTAACACCATCAACATTATCATCATTATTAGTATCATTACTACCACTAATATCATTATCATTATTATGATTATCCTTATCATTGTCGTTATTGTTATTACTATTATCATTATCATTGTTGTTGTTGCTACTATCATTATCGTCATTATCATCACTATCATTATCATCATTGTCATTATCACTTATTTTAGAGCCCAAAACACTAATGCTTCCCAGCTGCCATATTTTATTAACATTTTAGGCTTCCCAATTTCCAAATAGTTAAAGCCTGCTGTCACTTTTGGTGAAACATGAGATTCCCGACCATCTATCAACCACACATGAGATTTTCAACCATCTATCAACCAAACATGAGATTCCCGACTATCTATCAACCATATATGAGATTCCCGACCATCTATCAACCAAACATGAGATTTTCAACCATCTATCAACCACACATGAGATTCCCGACCATCTATCAACCAAACATGAGATTCCCGACTATCTATCAACCACACATGAGATTCCCGACCATCTATCAACCACACATGAGATTCCCGACTATCTATCAACCATATATGAGATTCCCGACCATCTATCAACCAAACAGGAGATTTTCAACCATCTATCAACCAAACAGGAGATTTTCAACCATCTATCAACCAAACAGGAGATTTTCAACCATCTATCGACCACACATGAGATTCCCGACTATCTATCAACCATATATGAGATTCCCGACCATCTATCAACCACACATGAGATTCCCGACCATCTATCGACCACACATGAGATTCCCGACCATCTATCGACCACACATGAGATTCCCGACTATCTATCAACCCTGCAGACTGTTGCCATCAGCAAACCTCATGCTTTTAGGATCCCTGGGGTTTTAAAACATGTAAGATCTATCAGTGAGTATTTTTAGCCTTTGTCGAGTACTAATGCTGATGTTATAACACTCGGTCAAATATTGTCAAAACGCAAAACATAAAGAGAGTTTACCAATTATAGATATAATGACATAGGTTTCCCAGGATGTTGACAAAGATCTCCAGGATGTTGCAAAGGAATGTCATCAAAATAACTTTGGAAAGCAATAAAAAGATTATTTCGACATTTTTTTTATATTTTGCCTACCTTGTGAAAATAAATAGGAATTCATTGCAATATAGCATAACAATCATAGAGAACCAATATCATTAATATTTACAGCTGTCGTCACCACAATTGATGTTGTTTTCATTTATCTTTTTTTTTTATGGGAAGTCCAGAGGAACGAAAGAAAGAGTGGGTGGAGTC
>NW_028234429.1:30882356-30884856 GCF_977035675.1 Penaeus japonicus | reverse complement strand
AGTAATCAAACCCATGTTAACACGTAAGTCGGAAAATTAATTATGATAAACCTGAGAGGTGTGATATTAAAACACCTTTTAGGAAAACTGGAGAGGCAGATGTGTGGATGTGACACACTTTTCGTAAGAGCTTACTTACAACTGACAGTTACCGAGTTTTGAAAGCCGTAGATTTTTGCAATCCATCATGTGCATGTGCATGGGTATGTTCATGTGTGTATGCGTGTTTGCATCTAAGTATAGATGTGTGCATACATGTACATGTATGTATGCACACACAAAAACACATCATAAGCCTAAACGTAAACATAGCTATCTATTCATTAATTATTCTATCTATGCCGAAATCTGTTAATCAATCTATCCACCTATCTATCTATCTATCTACCCGATTTACAGCATAACCGACATATTATAGTATGAGCATTTGGCTATTTAGCATTTGGATTTTGTTGGGATTGAATGATGTAAATATTTGAAGAGAACGTGATACCAGGTGGAGGTGCCACGCCCACAGTCCCGTCTAGTGTTCCTTGTTTTTTGTTTTTTGTTTTCTCTCTCACTCACTCTCTCTTTCTCTCTCTCTCTCTCTCTCTCTCAATTACTCAATTACTCTCTGGAGAAAGAGAGAGAGAGAGAGAGAGAGAGAGAGACACCCTCCCTGCCTCCCTTCCTTCATTCATTCATTCATTCATTCTCTCCCTCATTCCTTCCCTCCCTCACTCTCCCTTCCTTCCTCTTTCCCTCTCCCCCTCCCCCCTTACCCCTCCCTCCCAGCTAATTGTTGCTATGGTTGCCGAATTGATTATCTCCTCAGTTGCACACACATCCGAAAGATAGAGAGAGAGAGAGAGAGAAGGAGAGAGAGAGAGAGAGAGAAAGAAAGAAAGAAAGAAAGAAAGAAAGATAGAGAGAGAAAGAGAGGGAGAGGGAGAGAGAGAGAGAGAGAGAGAGAGAGAGAGAGAGAGAGAGAGAGAAAGAAAGAAAGAAAGATAGAGAGAGAAAGAGAGGGAGAGGGAGAGAGAGAGAGAGAGAGAGAGAGAGAGAGAGAGAGAGAGAGAGAGAGAGAGAGAGAGAGAGAGAGAGAGAGAGAGAAAGAAAGAAAGAAAGATAGAGAGAGAAAGAGAGGGAGAGGGAGAGGGAGAGAGAGAGAGAGAGAGAGAGAGAGAGAGAGAGAGAAAGAAAGATAGAGAGAGAAAGAGAGGGAGAGGGAGAGAGAGAAAGAAAGATAGAGAGAGAAAGAGAGGGAGAGGGAGAGAGAGGGGGAGGGAGAGAGAGAGAGAGAGAAGGGGGGCGAGAGAGTAAAAGACTTCTTCGGTTTTAAGGTTTTATCTCTTCTATTCCTTCTTTCTCTGCGTCCGCTTCCTCTCCCTTCCTCCGTATCTTTCTTATCTTTCCACTTCCTCCTCTTGTTTCTCCTCTCTCCCTCCCTCTCTCTCTCTCCCTCCCCCCTCCCCCTCCCTATCCCTCTCTTCCCCCCTCTCTATCTGTCTCTCACTCTCCCTCTCCCTCCCTCCTTCCCCCCCGCTCTCTCTCCCTCTCCCTCCCTTCCTCTCTCTCTCTCTCCCTCTCCCTCCCTTCCTCTCTCTCTCTCTCTCTCCCTCTCCCTCTCCCTCCCATTCTCCCTCTCCCTCTCGTTCTCTCATTCTGTTTCTATTTACCTCTATCTCTCTCTCTGTATCTATCTACCTATCTCGGTCTCTCCCAACAGCAGCCTAAGGAACAAAAGACCACGCTAGCATAAAGGTTATAATGTCATGCTCACATAAAGGGTAGAGTGTCATGCAGACGACGTAAACATGGGTGGATAAAGTAGAGTGATGGACATGCAAGGGTTTGACTACCGAGCCACAGGAATATGCAATTTATGATATTCGACTTTTTTATGACTTTTTTTCAAAGGTGTTATATGGGAACTGGAAGGCGGTGTGAATATACGGTGGGTTGATTTAGGACGCATAGCTATCTTCTGTTCTTTTGTTTTCTCTCTCTCTCGCTCGCGTGCTCTCTCTCTCTCTCTTGCTCTCTGTCTCTCTCTCTCTCTCTCTCTCTCTTGTTTTCTATCTCTCTCTCTCTCTCACTCTCTCTCTCTCTCTCTCTCTCTCTCTCTCTCTCTCTCTCTCTCTTTTCATTTTCATTTTATTTTTTACCTGTCCCTTCTTTCATTTTCTCTTGTCTCTTTTCATCCCATTTCCTCTTGCTGTTCCCACTTTTCCCTTCCCCTTCCATATCCCTATCCCCTATCCCCCATACCTATCACCTGCCCCTACCCATCCCCTTCCTTTTCCCCTTCCCCTTCTTCTTCCCCTTCACCTACCCCTACCCCTACCCCTACCCCTACCCCTACCCCTTCTCCTTCCTTCTTCCCCTTCTCCTACCCCTACCCCTACCCCTACCCCTACCTCTACCTCTTCTCCTTCCTTCTTCCCCTCCCCTTCCTCTTCCCCTTCCCCCTTTCCCCCTATCAACTTACGCCCTTATCCACCGCAGACTCCCCTCC